>NC_133652.1:35938105-36238105 GCF_009905375.1 Apium graveolens
ATCAGATTAATGCTTGCTCCCAAATCACAAAGGCACTTGTCAAAAGTTAGATTGCCAATGGTGCAAGGAATGGTGAAGCTTCCTGGATCTTTAGTTTTGGTGGTAACTTTTGCTGCAGAACAGCGCTGCATTCTTCCATGAGAGCAACGGTTTCAAGGTCATCCAGTTTCACCTTCCTTGAAAGAATAGTCTTCATAAACTTCGCATAACTAGGCATTTGTTCCAGAGCCTCAGCGAAAGGTATATTGATGTGAAGTTTCTTGAACACCTCCAGAAACTTCCCGAACTGTCTATCCAGCTTTTGTTGCTGCAATCTCTTAGGAAAAGGTGGTGGAGGATAGAGCTGTTTCTCCCCTGTATTAGCCTCAGGCAGAGTGTGTTCAACAGTAGTCTTCCTTGGTTCCGCCGCTTTCTCCTTTTGCTTAGATTCTTCATCTCTAACTTCAGCTTCGACTTCTTTTGCCTTTTCAGCATCAGCTACTTTTCCAGACCTTAAGGTAATAGCCTTGACTTGCTCTTTAGCTTCCTTCCTGCCTGGTACTTCCGTGTCACTGGGAAGAGTGCCAGGTTGACGATTGAGCACTGCATTGGCTAATTGACCGATTTGATTTTCCAAGGTCTTGATAGAAACCGCCTGACTCTTGCACAACAGCTTAAGTTCCTCAAAATCAGCACTAGTAGGTGCAGCTGCACTTCCCTGTTGAGGATATGATTGCCTTGTAGCATACTGCTGTGGTTGCTGGAATCCAGGTGGGTTAAACTGTTTACTTCACTCCTTGCTGATATGTTGGCTGAATAGCATTTTGATTATTCCCCAGCTGAAATTTGGATGATTTCTGTTGTTAGGATGATAGGTCGCTGGCACAGGCTGCTGTTGTCGCTGATAATTATTCACATACTGAACAGATTCGTTGACAAGAGAACAATGATCCGTAGCATGAGAACCTGCACAAAGCTCACAAACCATAGCTATTTGATTAACTCCATACGTAGCCAGAGAATCAACCTTCATTGATAGCGCTTGGAGCTGGGCTGCAATAGCGGTGGCTGCATCAACTTCCAGAATACCTGTGACCTTGCCTGATGTCATCCTCTGAGTTGGGTTTTGATGCTCATTTGCAGCCATCGTCTCGATAAGATTATACGCCTCAGTATAGCTTTTAGCCCATAAGGCGCCTCCAGCTGCTGCATCGAGCATGGGCCGAGATTGGGCCCCCAAACCATTATAAAAACCAGTGATTACCATCCAATCCGGCATTCCATGATGTGGACATTTTCTCAACATTTCCTTGTAGCGTTCCCAATCCTCGCACATAGATTCTGTAGGTTGCTGCGCAAACTGAGTAAGAGCACTCCTCATAGCAGCAGTCTTTGCCATTGGATAAAACTTCACCAGAAACTTTTGCGCAAGATCTTGCCACGTAGTGATGGACCCAGCTGGTTCAGAATGTAACCAGTCTTTAGCCTTATCCCTCAGTGAGAATGGGAAGAGCCTCAACTTGATAGCCTCATCAGTCACGCCATTATACTTAAAAGTGCTGCAGATCTCGACAAAATTCCTTATGTGCATGTTGGGGTCTTCAGTTGCCGCTCCTCCAAAAGAAACAGAATTCTGCACCATCTGAATAGTGCCCGGCTTGATTTCAAAGGTGTTAGCTTGAATAGCCGGATGAAGGATGCTTGACTGAATGTCATCAATTTTAGGCCGAGAAAAATCCATAAGAGCTGGATCAGCTTGAACAATACGATATCCCATGTTTACTGGTTCTTTCTGCTCAGTTCCTGAATCCGAATCCTCAAAATCTAACTTCTCCGGAGTATCAAGAACTTCGTCTTTCTCCTCAGCTGTATCTAAGGTCCTCTTGCGAGCACGAGAACGAGTTTGCATAAACGTTTGCTAAAGTACCTGAAACACAACCGAAAAGAGTAATTAACTACTACGTCCTAATCACTGAGTCCTAATGACCAATGATGGTAAGTACATAAACTAAACAAATACGCCGAGTCCCCGGCAGCGGCGCCAAAAACTTGTTAGGGCGAAATCACGCACTAATATTCACGCAAGTATACGCGTTCGCAAGTAATATAGAATACTTTATAGTTCGTTCCCTCAGAGACTCAGACTAATTTATTGTCTAATTTAACTCACTCACCAATGTATGACTACTTCTCAATGTTAAGATAATAACACTTAAAATTGTTGATTAAATATTAACTATAATTAACTACTTAATTAACCACTTAACTAACACTTCAATTTATCAATAATAAAACACTCATGAGATCACAACTTCATTATTACTTCCTTCTATAGCCATAGTTATTACCTTTAGCATGTGACAGTGATGACATTAATCGAATAACACGAAACTGATAAAAGCCAACTTTCATTGTACTAATACCATTCTACCAAACATCCACAATTAAGATAGAAGTTGAATAGTCATCAATTATGTTGAGTTCCTATATGTCTACAGAAATTGACAACACAACGATTTAAGCACAAGTTATCCCTTTTGATTATATAGGGCAAATAAAACTGTTAGAGTTACCCACTAATCATGCACAACGTACATGAACCTATGCTAGCATGGCAAGTTCTAAATCTCAAGATCCACCGTCGCTTCACAAGAGATTAACACCCTATCTTATATGTTCGCGACGCACATAAGACGAATACGCACAACCAATACTAGATATCATGCAATCATCACATACTAAAGTATTAAACAATTAACTAAAGAATTCCATAATAAATCCGTTGCAACCCCGTGATCACGATTAGCCCATAATAGAACTTATCGCCATCATGGGTTCATATGAAATCATGATAAACAAACACAAGAAAATAATAACTAAACTGATTATATTAAAACAGAGTACGTCACAAGAGTAAATAAGTCAAAGCAAGAAAACTAGCATCCAACGTTACAACGAAACAAGAATCACAAGAATATATGCTTCCCCTTCGTTGCTGTGTGCTAAATCGGTCTTCTTCCTTATCTCCTTCGCTTCTTGCAAAACACAATCTAAAACATAATCTCCTCTTAATACTCTATGAAAATGTCTCAAATCTACTTATATAATAGTCCCATAAAACTCAGACTACATAGAAGTTGGAAGCCAAACAGAAGTAGAAGTCTAAAATAATTCATCTTTTTCCCCGACCCTGCGCGGCCGCTCAGCATTTCTGCGCGGGCGTGCAAGGCTGCTGCGCGGCCGCTCAGCATTGCTGCGTGGGCGCGCAGGACCCTACTGGAAAAATTCCAGGTTTGCTCCGTTTCTTCGCCGTAATCTGCCCGTTCTTTTCCTCTCGCAATGGTGAACACATGCCAAGGACTTATTCTTGATGATTCCTCCTCCGAAATGCAACTAATACCCTGAAATGCATAAACACTAGAAAAATGCATCAAATACACAAAATACTTGATTTCAAGACACCAATTTAAGCCATTTTAAGACGTTCTAAGTGGTATAAAATGCCACTTATCACACCCCCAAACTTAAATCGATGCTTGTCCTCAAGCGTCACAGACTCAAAAACAAATAAAAATATGCATGAATGCAATCTATATGAAAATGCAACGATCCCCCTTACTACAATTAACCAACCAAATTGTCACGTCTCAACGAATGCAGTTAGACACTAAAGATCAATTAACTCATACAAACGGACATACCGCCAGAAACGTGGTGTGTGCAAATGCTTAACAGATATGCTTTGGCACTAGACCAATTACTATGACTAGACTATCCTCAAGGCAATCCTACGATTATACAAAGAATAAAAATTCTAGGCACAAAGTGATATACAACACTACAAGAACTCTGGAGCTTACTACGGAATCGTGCTTTTTATTTACAACTCAAATGCTTATTTGACCGTGCAATGAGTGAGGTCCACAAAAGACTTATACAATGGTATCCATGTAACGAGCGTTAGGTTAGCGGATCCCAGACTCTAAAAGCCTTAGGTCACTAGGCACAAAGTCCCCTAAGAACTTAATAACTCGAATACCAAAGAGCCCACTCTTGATCAATTATGCAATTTTTTTTTTCTCTGAGCAAGTGCGTTTCGCTCCATCTTACTCAACCCTAGACTACTCGCATAACATGCGAGCCGGCTAGTAGCCATTTGACGCCTAGCCACAACTAGCAACAAATTCCATTTTTACTCCATTTTTTTTTCTTTTTCATGCCTTTACCACTAAGAACCTATTATCAAATTCTAAGCATAATAAATAGATTATCCTCGAAAATAATCAGATCATAACAACAATCTAGTCCCTTAAGCATTCTCTAAGACTTAGTGACAATACAAGTGCTTCTAGCATGCATATCAACCTACACAACTTAATATCACTTTAATTCTATCACTACACTCGCATCAATATCACAATTCAGTCGATAAATCATTGCAAAAGGGATCATGGTATATGCATGAGCTATATGATATGACAAACAAATAAAGCTATATATAAAAAAAACTATATGGCAAAAATTATGCAACTATATGAACTAACTATCATGAATATGCAGCTATATGACACACACAAAATATTCCTTAACTACCACCCCCAAACTTAAAATCTTCACTGTCCCCAGTGAAGGTAGTAGAAAGGAACACAGGGTATACCTACTCGGAGTCATCATCATCATCACCCTCAGTGGGTGGAGTATCAGGCGGCGGGTATGCAGAGTCCTCACCAAAAACTGGCCACTGGATATCAGCTCCAAGGCCTCGAAAAGCAGTCCCTAACGCAAGAGTGAGCTCCTGAGCAAACCTGTTCTGCGTCTCATACATGGCATCCATCTACCGTGAAAGCCTCCTATACTGGGCATCACCCATCCCAGCACCCTCCTGAGCTCTCGAAGAACTAGCCTCACCACGCCCTGGCCTGGCCATAGTAGCACCTCGTGCTGGACGCCCTCCTGGAAGACGATAACCCAGCCCATGCTCCTCAGGCTCACCACCGGTCCACTCCTGCATTCCATTCAGAGTGCCAGAATCTATCGGAGCTGCTGGCAACTGCAACTGCTCATGAGCCGGCCAGTTCACTCCTACTACTCGGCATAGCTTTGTAACCGTGGATGCATAAGGGATGTTCATATGCTTTGCTCCCCTCAAAAACTTCAGAATTCCTTGGTAGATAAACTCACCAAGGTCCACATAGTATTCCTCATTCAGAATTCCCCACAACAGCTGTGCTCTCTCAACTGTGACCTCGTGTGTATGTGAAGAAGGCAAAATATTAGCACATATAAATGCATTCCATGCACGGGCATACCTGTTCATGGCGATCGCCGGAAAGTGACGATACTCATTATTGGCTGGACTGCGGTTCCAAACTGTGCCCGGTCGACAGAGAGTCGCACAAATCAAATCCAAGTCAAAGTCCTCAGCAGTCTTTTCATTCCAGTTCTCCTCCCCGGGCTTCCTCTCTCGCTGTCCAATCACACGGCGAATCGCCGCAGGATGATAATCAACCGTCAGCCCATGAACTACAGAAAACCCATTCTTTTCAGCCTTCGCGTTCGCGTAGAACTCGCGAACAACACTCATCGGTACTGCTTCGGGTGACTCACAAAAAGCTATCCACCCCTTCTCTGCAATCATGGGCAACAACTCACCATCCCTCCCTGATGGTAAAAAATCCCTCTCCTTCAGAATCGGCTTCCCCAACAACCTAGTGTACTCCTCCTCCACGGCTCTGTCAGTTAACCGAGGCCTTGCAGCAGTACCCCTTGATGAATCAGCAGTAGGAACTGTGCTGCTGCTGTCAATAGTGCGTGCTCTCTTGGGTGCCATTGATTTGTGAATAAAAATGTGTAAGAACTGATTTTTGATGTTTATGAGAGGGTTTAAGTGTAGGAAGTTGTGGGAGATATGTAGGATAGGTGTATGTATATATAGGGTGTGGAGTAGGTTAGATTAGATTAGGAGTGGGGTTGAGGGATAAAATCATGGGGTAATGGGAAAAGAATTCGTGGGTTTATGGGCTGTGATGGGTTTTTGTGTTTTTGTTTGTTGTTTTTTTTTTCTGAACTGTAAAAAAAAAAATTCTGGAACTCAACCCCTGCGCGGCCGCTCAGCATTTCTGCGCGGGCGCGCAGAAAGCTGCGCGGCCGCTCAGCATAGCTGTGCGGCCGCGCAGAGGGTCTCTGGAATTTTTTTTTTAGCCCCTGTTTTCTGATTTTTTTGTATTTTTGGATAGGTTATTAACTTCTAAGGGTTCCTGTAACAACAATTCATGGGTTGCCTCCCACGCTGCGCTTCTTTTTCGTCATTAGCTTGACGTTCCGTATCTTTCTCAAATAGTCAACAAAATGGCACTAACCACCTCTCGGTTTGCCATGTCCCCATAGTAGTGCTTCAACCGCTGACCGTTAACCTTGAATGCTTGGTCCGAATCATTCTCAAAAATTTCCACCGCTCCATGTGAAAACACAGTTTTGACAATAAAAGGTCCAGACCACCTTGATTTCAACTTCCCAGGAAAAAGTCGGAGCCGAGAGTTGAATAACAGAACTTGTTGCCCTGGCACAAATAACTTAGGATGTAGCTTCCTATCGTGCCACCTCTTCACCTTTTCCTTATACATTTTGTTATTCTCGTACGCTTGAAGTCGAAATTCATCAAGTTTATTAAGCTGAAGCATTCTTTTCTTACCAGCTGCATCTAAATCTAGGTTCAATTTCTTCAATGCCCAGTAGGCCTTATGCTCAAGCTCCGCCGGTAGATGACATCCCTTACCGTACACCAACTGAAACGGTGACATCCCAAGTGGAGTTTTGTATGCTGTTCTGTAAGCCCAAACAGCTTCATCGAGCTTTAAAGACCAATCCTTCCTTGACGGACAAACAACCTTCTCTAGAATGCGCTTTATCTCTCTGTTAGACACTTCCGCTTGACCATTTGTTTGCGGATGATAGGCAGTAGCTACTCGATGATTCACATTATAACGCTGCATCATAGAAGTGAACTTACGGTTGCAAAAATGCGATCCTTCATCACTTATGATTACCCGAGGTGTTCCAAACCTTGTGAAAATTTGCTTATGAAGAAAATTTAGCACTGCCTTTGCATCATTTGTCGGTAAAGCTTTAAGTTCGACCCATTTTGAGACATAATCGACTGCCAGCAAGATGTACTGATTATTGCAAGACGAGATAAAAGGCCCCATGAAATCGATTCCCCATACATCAAAGACCTCAACTTCAAGCATCACATTTAATGGCATCTCATCCTTCCTTGACAAATTTCCCACTCTTTGGCAACGATCACACCTTAAAACAAACTGATGAGCATCCTTGAACAAAGTAGGCCAGAAAAAACCTGCTTGCAGAATACGAGCTGCCGTCTTCTCACCTCCATAGTGTCCACCATAAACCGTGGAATGGCAGTCTCGTAATATCCCCTCCGTCTCACAGAACGGGATACATCTCCTGATGATCTGGTCAGCTCCCTGTCTAAACAAATATGGTTCATCCCACATATACCACTTCACCTCATGCAGAAACTTCTTCTTTTGAGCGGATGTCAAATTAAGCGGCATTATATTGCTGACAAGATAGTTTACAATATCTGCAAACCATGGTTCTTCCTCCTGAATTGCAAACAACTGCTCATCCGGAAAAGATTCATTGATTAACGTCCTATCTTGTGAAGTAGAATCGGGATTCTCCAACCTAGAGAGATGGTCAGCTACTTGATTCTCAGTACCTTTTCTATCTTTGATCTCTAACTCAAATTCTTGAAGTAAAAGCACCCAACGAATGAGTCTCGGCTTCGAATCCTTCTTAGAAACCAGATAGCGAATAGCTGCATGATCAGTGAATACTGTCACTTTCGTACCAAGCAGATAAGATCGAAATTTCTCAAAGTCAAAGACTATAGCCAAAAGCTCCTTCTCAGTAGTGGTGTAGTTCAATTGGGCCCCATTTAAAGTCTTACTCGCATAGTAGACCACATGGAAGAGATTTTTCTTGCGCTATCCCAGAACTGCACCTACCGCATAATCACTCGCATCACACATCATCTCAAACGGTTCTGTCCAATCTGGTGCTGTAATAACTGGTGCCGTGATCAAACTCTCCTTGAGAGTCTCGAATGCTGCCAAACATTCATCATCAAATTTGAAAGGCACATCTTTCTCAAGTAAATTGCACAACGGCTTAGATATCTTTGAAAAGTCCTTGATGAATCGCCGATAAAAACCCGCATGACCGAGAAAACTACGGATTCCTTTCACCGAATTAGGTGGGGGAAGATTTTCAATGACTCCCACCTTGGCCTTGTCCACCTCCAGACCTTTGCTAGAAACCTTATGCCCAAGGATAATGCCTTCACGCACCATAAAATGACATTTCTCCCAATTAAGCACCAAATTAGTTTCCACGCATCTTTTGAGTACGGCGCGTAGATTATTTAAACATTCATCATATGAGTGTCCAAAGACGGAGAAGTCATCCATGAACACTTCGACGTTATTTCCAATCATGTCAGAGAATATAGCCATCATACATCTCTGAAAGGTGGCCGGGGCGCCACATAAACCAAACGAAACTCTACGAAAAGCAAATGTGCCAAATGGACAAGTAAAGGTAGTCTTTTCTTGATCCTCTGGTGCAATACAAATCTGATTATACCCGGAATAACCATCCAGAAGACAAAAATACTCATGTCCCGCCAATCTGTCAAGCATTTGATCAATGAATGGGAGAGGGAAGTGATCCTTCCTTGTGGCTTTGTTCAATTTTCTATAATCCATGCATACTCTCCATCCTGTAACTGTTCGAGTAGGGATGAGCTCATTCTTTTCATTTGCGACCACAGTGATACCTCCTTTCTTAGGAACACATTGTACAGGGCTCACCCACGAGCTGTCAGAAATAGGATAAATGATGCCTGCATCTAGCCATTTCAGAATTTCTTTCTTCACCACCTCCTTCATGATCGGGTTCAGTCTTCGCTGCTGTTCCACAGTTGGCTTACTACCTTCCTCTAACAGAATTTTATGCATACAATATGAAGGACTTATCCCCTTGATGTCTGCTATGGTCCATCCTATAGCCGATTTGAATTCTCTCAAAATCCTTAAGAGCTTGTCTTCCTCACTACCTGAAAGGTCAGCTGAAATAATAACAGGTAACGTAGATGAATCACCTAAAAAAGCATACCTCAAGTGTTCAGGTAATGGTTTAAGCTCCAAGGTAGGTGCTTCCTCTATTGATGGTTTGAGCTTCCCTTCAGCATTCTTAAGGTCAGAAGTACCAAGAGATTCAAATGGTATGTCGAGCTTTCGCTTCCATGGAGAAGCGTTCAGATATTGTAATTGCTCGTTGCTATCTTCATCATCGCTGTCAAAATCCCCCACTAAGGCCTTTTCCAATGCATCAGACATTAGCATGTGATCGAGTTCCGAAGTAACCGCAGAATCAATCAAATCCACTTTTAAGCACTCCTCATCTTTTGTCGGGAATTTCATTGTCTTGAATACGTTGAAGGTCACATCCTGATCTTGGACCCGCATAGTAAGTTCCCCTTTTTGCACATCTATCAAGGTACGGCCAGTAGCCAAGAAAGGCCTCCCCAAGATTATGGGAATCTTCTTATCTTCCTCAAAATCCAGAATAACAAAATCTGCAGGAAAGAAGAGCTTATCCACCTTGACGAGCACATCCTCAACTATGCCCCTTGGGTAAGTAATGGAACGGTCCGCCAATTGTAGCGACATGTATGTGGGTTTTGGATCAGGCAGATCCAGCTTTTTAAAGATCGACAACGGCATCAGATTAATGCTTGCTCCCAAATCACAAAGGCACTTGTCAAAAGTTAGATTGCCAATGGTGCAAGGAATGGTGAAGCTTCCTGGATCTTTTAGTTTTGGTGGTAACTTTTGTTGCAGAACAGCGCTGCATTCTTCCGTGAGAGCAACGGTTTCAAGGTCATCCAGTTTCACCTTCCTTGAAAGAATAGTCTTCATAAACTTCGCATAACTAGGCATTTGTTCCAGAGCCTCAGCGAAAGGTATATTGATGTGAAATTTCTTGAACACCTCCAGAAACTTCTCGAACTGTCTATCCAGCTTTTGTTGCTGCAATCTCTTAGGAAAAGGTGGTGGAGGATAGAGCTGTTTCTCCCCTGTATTAGCCTCAGGCAGAGTGTGTTCAACAGTAGTCTTCCTTGGTTCCGCCGCTTTCTCCTTTTGCTTAGATTCTTCATCTCTAACTTCAGCTTCGACTTCTTTTGCCTTTTCAGCTTCAGCTACTTTTCCAGACCTTAAGGTAATAGCCTTGACTTGCTCTTTAGCTTCCTTCCTGCCTGGTACTTCCGTGTCACTGGGAAGAGTGCCAGGTTGACGATTGAGCACTGTATTGGCTAATTGACCGATTTGATTTTCCAAGGTCTTGATAGAAACCGCCTGACTCTTGTACAACAGCTTAAGTTCCTCAAAATCAGCACTAGTAGGTGCAGCTGTACTTCCCTGTTGAGGATATGATTGCCTTGTAGCATACTGCTGTGGTTGCTGGAATCCAGGTGGGTTAAACTGTTTACTTACTCCTTGCTGATATGTTGGCTGAATAGCATTTTGATTATTCCCCCAGCTGAAATTTGGATGATTTCTGTTGTTAGGATGATAGGTCGCTGGCACAGGCTGCTGTTGTCGCTGATAATTATTCACATACTGAACAGATTCGTTGACAAGAGAACACTGATCCGTAGCATGAGAACCTGCACAAAGCTCACAAACCATAGCTATTTGATTAACTCCATACGTAGCCAGAGAATCAACCTTCATTGATAGCGCTTGGAGCTGGGCTGCAATAGCGGTGGCTGCATCAACTTCCAGAATACCTGCGACCTTGCCTGACGTCATCCTCTGAGTTGGGTTTTGATGCTCATTTGCAGCCATCGTCTCGATAAGATTATACGCCTCAGTATAGCTTTTAGCCCATAAGGCGCCTCCAGCTGCTGCATCGAGCATGGGCCGAGATTGGGCCCCCAAACCATTATAAAAACCAGTGATTACCATCCAATCCGGCATTCCATGATGTGGACATTTTCTCAACATTTCCTTGTAGCGTTCCCAATCCTCGCACATAGATTCTGTAGGTTGCTGCGCAAACTGAGTAAGAGCACTCCTCATAGCAGCAGTCTTTGCCATTGGATAAAACTTCACCAGAAACTTTTGCGCAAGATCTTGCCACGTAGTGATGGACCCAGCTGGTTCAGAATGTAACCAGTCTTTAGCCTTATCCCTCAGTGAGAATGGGAAGAGCCTCAACTTGATAGCCTCATCAGTCACGCCATTATACTTAAAAGTGCTGCAGATCTCGACAAAATTCCTTATGTGCATGTTGGGGTCTTCAGTTGCCGCTCCTCCAAAAGAAACAGAATTTTGCACCATCTGAATAGTGCCCGGCTTGATTTCAAAGGTGTTAGCTTGAATAGCCGGATGAAGGATGCTTGACTGAATGTCATCAATTTTAGGCCGAGAAAAATCCATAAGAGCTGGATCAGCTTGAACAATACGATATCCCATGTTTACTGGTTCTTTCTGCTCAGTTCCTGAATCCGAATCCTCAAAATCTAACTTCTCCGGAGTATCAAGAACTTCGTCTTTCTCCTCAGCTGTATCTAAGGTCCTCTTGCGAGCACGAGAACGAGTTTGCATAAACGTTTGCTAAAGTACCTGAAACACAACCGAAAAGAGTAATTAACTACTACGTCCTAATCACTGAGTCCTAATGATCAATGATGGTAAGTACATAAACTAAACAAATACGCCGAGTCCCCGGCAGCGGCGCCAAAAACTTGTTAGGGCGAAATCACGCACTAATATTCACGCAAGTATACGCGTTCGCAAGTAATATAGAATACTTTATAGTTCGTTCCCTCAGAGACTCAGACTAATTTATTGTCTAATTTAACTCACTCACCAATGTATGACTACTTCTCAATGTTAAGATAATAACACTTAAAATTGTTGATTAAATATTAACTATAATTAACTACTTAATTAACCACTTAACTAACACTTCAATTTATCAATAATAAAACACTCATGAGATCACAACTTCATTATTACTTCCTTCTATAGCCATAGTTATTACCTTTAGCATGTGACAGTGATGACATTAATCGAATAACACAAAACTGATAAAAGCCAACTTTCATTGTACTAATACCATTCTACCAAACATCCACAATTAAGATAGAAGTTGAATAGTCATCAATTATGTTGAGTTCCTATATGTCTACAGAAATTGACAACACAACGATTTAAGCACAAGTTATCCCTTTTGATTACATAGGGCAAATAAAACTGTTAGAGTTACCCACTAATCATGCACAACGTACATGAACCTATGCTAGCATGGCAAGTTCTAAATCTCAAGATCCACCGTCGCTTCACAAGAGATTAACACCCTATCTTATATGTTCGCGACGCACATAAGACGAATACGCACAACCAATACTAGATATCATGCAATCATCACATACTAAAGTATTAAACAATTAACTAAAGAATTCCATAATAAATCCGTTGCAACCCCATAATCACGATTAGCCCATAATAGAACTTATCGCCATCATGGGTTCATATGAAATCATGATAAACAAACACAAGAAAATAATAACTAAACTGATTATATTAAAACAGAGTACGTCACAAGAGTAAATAAGTCAAAGCAAGAAAACTAGCATCCAACGTTACAACGAAACAAGAATCACAAGAATATATGCTTCCCCTTCGTTGCTGTATGCTAAATCGGTCTTCTTCCTTATCTCCTTCGCTTCTTGCAAAACACAATCTAAAACATAATCTCCTCTTAATACTCTATGAAAACGTCTCAAATCTACTTATATAATAGTCCCATAAAAATCAGATTACATAGAAGTTGGAAGCCAAACAGAAGTAGAAGTCTAAAATAATTCATCTTTTTCCCCGACCCTGCGCGGCCGCTCAGCATTTCTGCGCGGGCGCGCAAGGCTGCTGCGCGGCCGCTCAGCATTGCTGCGCGGGCGCGCAGGACCCTACTGGAAAAATTCCAGGTTTGCTCCGTTTCTTCGCCGTAATCTGCCCGTTCTTTTCCTCTCGCAATGGTGAACACATGCCAAGGCTTATTCTTGATGATTCCTCCTCCGAAATGCAACTAATACCCTGAAATGCATAAACACTAGAAAAATACATCAAATACACAAAATACTTGATTTCAAGACACCAATTTAAGCCATTTTAAGACGTTCTAAGTGGTATAAAATGCCACTTATCAGCTAGTAAATCTGTTGAATGTACTAAGTGCTGATAAACCTCACTTATCAAAAAAAAAGAAAAAGAAAAAGAAATAAAAATCAGGTACTCCTTTGAGGTCTAGAGTAAAAATGTGGAAGGGACGACCCAAGTGCATTGCTGGTATTAAGTAATATGCATCAGAAAAGCAAATAAATATTTTTCTTGGTGACTTTTCACACTCTATGATTACTGGAGAAATACTCTAATAATAGCATAAATTCTGATAAGCAGTCGTGACTCACTTACACTGAGAAGCCACTGTAAAATGGAATTTAAAAAGATGCACAAAATTAGCACAAAACAGTTGAGGTGGACTCAAGCATGAACTCATTCAATAGTCGGTTTCAGAATAATGACAGATTTTTAGTAAAGTTTTAGTTATGCCTTATTTCTAAGATGTACTGAAGTGAATCAGACTTTACTCTTTGTCTGATATTTAGCTTAATGCACACACTAACACTCCATATGAATGATGAAAATTACTGTGGTGATCTATGTTATTTTAGATGAACAGTTTATGTGTCAGATTGCATAAATTCTGAGGACAAGTTCTGTTGAACGTTCTGATGATTAAGTTCTGAAGAATCGATATCAGAATTTGTGTGAAGAATTACAAAGATAGGCATTCATTTTTCGAGTTAAGAGATCATGTTCAGATGACTGTTAAGTTCTGATATAAGTCTTAGGGTATGTTTGGTATTGCTGTTGCAGACAGCAACAACAGCTTTTTGCTGAAAAGCAGTTAAAAAACTGTTTGGTAAAATTTAAAAGCTATTTTTGGGAAAAGTGTTTTTGGCCTAAAAGCTGCTGTTAGAGAAAGCAAGTCCCCCCATGCTTTTAGAAAAAGCTGCTTTTCAGCTGTTGCGGGAAGCAGATGCTGATTTCACCATCAAACCTTACCAAAAGCATCATTATTTTTAATTTTTTGCATCAACACATATACGTATAAAAAAAATTACCAAACAAGTCATCTGATTTTTACAACAACACTTTTTTCAGCAGCACTTTTTCTAATAGCACAGCAATTTTTAACAGCAATCCCAAACAGAGCCTTAGTTCTGATATTAAATTCTGATCCTTTACTTGACTTATTTGTGGATAAACTCTAAAAACAGTCTCATTTTAAATCAGAATATGTTGGGGCGGAATATTAACAGTCAATATAATTAGGGATAGTGGTACACGTACATGCACAGTAATTTTTACTTGTTTCTTGTGCGCATTAAACCCTGTTTTACCTTTCCAATGACTGTTTTTCTTCTTCCAAGTCTAGGGAGACGAGGTAGAATTATTTCTACCTGTTAGCATTAAATTTCCTTGCATCTCCTGGCATTCTCTTGCCTATATAAACCAACACTTCACATTAGCCTATACATCAATTCTTTTCTCACAAACTCACTCTCCTTTTCTTCATACCAACACAATCATGGTCAACTACAATATGTTTTTGAACTATGAAACCTTCAACATGGAGCTGAGCTGTGAGGCATGGCAGCAGGAATGACACGTCACTGTCATTTCTGATGAGATTTGGGACTCGGTTCCCCAGGAGGTTCTCACCCACCTTCTGTTCTTTTACATGGACTACCATCGCCATCTGGAGCGATTGGAGGATGAAAGGATGGAAGCTCTCCGCCAGCAAGAGCGAATCATCAGACTCGCTATTCTTTTTGTAGAGAGTAGGAAGAAGAAATAACTTATTTTCTTCTTCCTGTTTTTCTTCATCGTCAGCTTTGCCCTGCTTCTTGAGCTAGGACAAAGGCTGTTGATGTTAGGTTTAGAAGTTTAGGACAATCTTGTAAAGCTCTGATGTAATTTAAATTTCATGAATGTATTCTCTTAATATATTAATGGAATTTCTACTTTTTGCAAATTTTTGTCTCTGAGATGTTTGTAATTTAAATGCACTGATAAATCCTGATATATCTATATTCTGATGACCATTTCATTTTTGATTTAAATTAAATTCTGATCTTAAAATATCAGTACTTGTTTATTTGATTTATTTTGGTCATTCTCACACTCGATTTTTTTTCCAGAATATTGGTGTTGTAGTGAAAATAATTGAATAAGTGGGAACAGTTTAAATTTTGAATTAAAACTGATTTATCTCAATTAATGGAATTACTGGGTAAGTGGAACGGTTTTTCCTTGAAAAACTGCAAGTGGGTAAGTAATGATTACTGTTTTCCCGTGCCCATTAACTATTCATTATTGTTGCATGTCTGACAGGTGTCCAACGGTTATATTTTTTTTACCAAGTATAAGTAAGAGAGAGAGAAGATTATACAATCTTTTATTTACTTTTACACTTTATCTCTCTTTCTTTGCTTTTACTCTCTCTCATCTCCCGACGTTGGTTTTTCATACAAACATTTTATCAAACACCTAACAGGCAATCTTAATTTTCAATTTTTCTCATGGCACCTAAGGATTTGATCATTGATGGAGCTAAGTTCGTTCAAAATAACTATGCTGCAATTCTCGATCATGCTGAAGCACCGTCTAAGTTGCATTTTGTGCAAGATCTTCTTGCACATAGTGAAATTGGGTATGCATTGACCCATCCTTCAGTCTTTTCAAGCCAACAAGTTCTGACGTTTTGGCGGACTGGGCATTTTGACAATGGTGGTGCTAATGGTACTCCCAACATTGTTTTTGGAGTGGATGATACTGAACATATGGTAACTCCTGGTACAATTCGCAAGGCCTTACATTTACCAGAAGGATGTATTTTCTCAACACCGGAGGAATCGGCTCTACAAGAGTTAATGGCAAGTTTGGGGTATGAGCAGAGTTTGGCTAAGCTTGGACAGTTGAAATGGGCTCATATCAGAAAGGAATGGAGCTTCTTCTTTGACTGCATCACTAAAGCCTTCGGGAATAAGTGTTCCAACTTTGATGTCATTCCTATAATGAGTCAGCACATCGGGTATGCTATTATTAACCAAACTCATTTTGATTTTGCAAATGTTGTGATAGGTTTTATTGGGGATAGGATGACAGAAGATAGGAATGTTGTCTACTTTGCTAGATTTTGTCAGCTTATATATAATTTCTGTTGTGCTGATGAATCCCAACCTACCACTAACTTAACTCCACCTTTCAAAATTGCAAAACGAGCCTTTAATGACTTGGTAAATGCTGACCTTAAGAAAAAGGTGGTTAGACCTTTACAGATTTCTCAGTCTGTAAAACAGATCTTGGTAAATGCTGATCCTCAAACCTATAGATCTGTTTATCCTGATGTCCAACCCACCACCACAACCCAAACACCACAGCAACCATCAGAACATACCACTCATACATCTATACCTCAACCTTCCCTCATAACATATCTCAAATCATATCTCTGAACTTCACAGACACCTCAACCTTCATCCTCAGCACCTACTGTGAAGCCTTCATCTTCCAAGCCCAAGAGGACAAAGACTGTTTCTCAAACACCACAGAAGAGAAGGAGGATTCTTTTGAGCGATGAGTCTGATAGTGAGGAACAGGTTTCTCCATCAGAACATGTTGTTCAAGAAGCTGAGAAAGTTCCTTCTTAGAAAGATTCTGGAATTGGGGGATCTAAGCTTCTCAAAAGGCTTAGAAGAATGACTTCTGCTGAACCTCCCAAGGAATCCCCACCTTCAAAAAGATACAAGAAACAGAGAGCTAAAAGGCCAGTTTCAGATGATGAGGAAGCAGCAGCTAAGGAAGGAGATCAGGAATCTCAGAACAACTCCTGACATCAAAGAGATCAGAAGATGAAGCCAAGTCAAGATCTACAACTGCTTAAATTCTGATATGAATACAGACTGAAGTTGTTTTCAGAAGTTAAAGATTGGTAAAGCTTTAAGGACTGTAAGTTGTAGTTATCTAGTCAAATTCTCATGCATTTGTACTTAATGTTTTTGACATCATCAAATATCTGTTAAACTTGTATATTATGCTAATTTACAAGTTGGGGGAGATTGTTAGATATATTTGATAATGTCATGGCTAATGTGATTTATGTTTAGTTTTCAGATCTTACTTAAACAGGATAAATCAGTACTTACTGGAAGTCAGGACTTAAGGATATCAGTACTTATATTATCAGGAGATAATTATTAGAAGATGGATATCAGAACTGAAGTACTGAAGGACGTTCAGATAAGGAAGGCAGCTGGTTAAAGGAAAGAAGATCGAGACAAACATAAGAAGATATATGCATGAAGATGGAATTCTATGAAGAATAGAATACTTGGATGAAAAGATATCTGATTGATATATTTTAGGAAGCAGAATTATATTCCATATCAATTAGCGATTATCTTGTAACTGTGTAATATATAAACACAGACATAGGGTTTATACTATAAGTGTTATCACAATCGAGAAGATTATTCATTGTAACCCTAGCAGCTCTCGTGATATTTGTTCATCACTGAGAGAGAACAGTTTCATACTGTAACAGAGTTTATTGTTTCAATAAAGTTTGTTTTCTGTTACTTGAGTTATTAAAGTTCGATTTGATTGTGCTATACACTGTATTCACCCCCCTCTACAGTGTGTGTGTGTGTCCTAACAAAATACCAGAAGTTTTCACTTGGTTCGGCCCTTAAACCTAGTCTATGGCCTACATCCAAGTCCCTATGCCAACTAGCATAGAAAATGTATTATATCAACTTTAATAAAAGAACTTACAGTCTTTTCCTTGATTACAAATATAGCACCTGAAAGAAACCATTTCCCAAACTAACCTTGCTACCTAACCCACTGCTATTCCTTAGCCTACTATCTACCTTGTTATACTTTGAAATCAAGCCTTACCACAACCCAACACAAAGTTGATATGAATACACGAGTATAAAAATAAACAAATTGATTTACAACTCAAACTATATCTTGTTCGACTGAATTTGTATTTCGAGAATAATGAACAAGAGAGTGTTTCAGATGAAGAGAATTAGACGTGAAAGCATTAGCCTGGAATATGAAATGCTAGAGTTGTATTTATAGACAAAGTATAACATATTCTGTTTTTAAACAATTGATGAGATAAACGTTATCAAGAACGGTTTTGAAAATATTTGAAAGATTCCTGAAGATAATAATCTGTTAGAGTGTTTTGAAAAGAATAAATTTTGGTAAAGATAATTATTTGAAAATTTTAAACTAAGTTTAAGATAAATTTTGTTGAAAAGAAGTTTATATCCGGTTAAACTAAGATTTACATTAAAAAACTAACAACCCTTATCTGCTAGAAAGTGTCTTGTTTCTTTAAATCATTTGTTGTAATAATCCCATTCTATCACATTTGGTTAAACTTTACAAACTAACAAAAGGATGATGCGACTTGTGAATGTGTTACTCGGCTTACACTTACTCCAGGGTGGACTTAGCTTCACCCCCCTTTTTCCATTATTTCAAAGTGCCACACTAGCTACTAGTAACCCTACCCTCCCCCGATATATGGAACATAATTACGGCCCCCTCTGTCCCATTTTTATACGAGCTCTTTCGTTCTTGTATATTTCAAAAAGAAACTTTTCAATTATAATATTTATTTAAATTTGTTAATAACTAAATATTTATATAATACACTTATTTTAATCTTTATTATCGTATTTTAATAGTTCATATTAATATTTATCATAAATTTCTTAAAAAAGGTGCTAGTTAAACTATTTTGTACAATCTGTGACGGAAAGAGTAATATTTTTAATTTATCAAATGCTTTATGCTTTTACATATGGGTGAAAAAATTAACCTCATAATAAATTTTTTTATTAACAATAATTTAAATATCAAATTTTACATGGTAAAGTTAATAATTTAATTAATATTTTATGCACTTTGTAATACGTATAAAAAATATTTGAGAATGCTAGAATATATATACGTATACGTATAGTTGTGAATACATATCTATTTTCCAGTTAAGCTAACGTTGATCAAGATTTGATATGATATTCATGCATGTGAGGGAGATGAAATGAAGACACCCAAAAATTACGACTCTGCGAAACATATAAAATCCTGGCATTTCAGATCCTCAAAATGTATATAATAATTTACATATCTTCGACTGTTCCTAAAATTTCATCATTATACGACTTTAATTAATAATACATCCAAGTGGATGGATAGTATTATTTACACGATTCAAAAGAAAAAAGTGGGACATATAATATAAACTTTAATTAATTAGTATGACATATATTCAAACCAAAGTGGCAATGTGGGCAGGTACTCTCAGTAGTGTCATGCATGCAACACCTGCTCACTGATCATCAGTGATCATAATTTCAATACCATGTGCGTAGAATAACTGTTACTATTATTGTCCATTCATCTCTTTGGGTTTTCTTTATCTTTTTTTTTGTCGTATATCTCAAATTTTTATATTATAAAATAATTATAAAATTAGTAAAATCCTTATTCTTATATAGATAATAGCTTAATAAGAAAATAAAATTCATTAGACATTTTATCCATGTATTGAAATGACTTATGTATCTCTATTTTAATATTTATATAAAAATGTGGTTTGTAGACTTGAGTGTCTTCATTCACTTGCACATTTTGATATCACAACAATATATAATATATTGTTGTTTTTAATAATACATATAATATATGACTTTTGTAAATATTATAAAATTTACTTAACTTCAAACAAAGTTAATGGTCATATTTGTATTATTAATTTTAAATAATTGCACTTAAATTTTTAAGGTTAAGCATAGTACATAAAAGATCGGTAGCTTATTTATTAATAAAATTTTAGTAAAAAATATATCTCGTATCTTTATAATATAAAATAAAATTCAAATGTACCTAAAATTAATTTTTTAAAGAAAAATATTAAAAATAGATTCGCTTATAAATAAATTATTTATAGATAAAATTTATGAGACATTTTAATTTTATATTAGAATGACAAACTTATCATGTGTTTAATATTCAAACATAATTATTATAATATTTGTGCAGTTAATTTTAAAACTTGAATTAAAGATATAAAATTAGGTATAACACATAAACAGGTCATTAGTTTATTTACTAAACTTTTTCAGTTTAAAGATATGTCTCGTACTTCTTTGATATAATTTTTTATTATAAAAAGCAAATAAACTGTAAATATAATTAATTTTTTCTAAAAAAATAATAAAAAAATAATATCTAAAATTATTCTATATGTGTACTAAATATTTAGATATGCTTGAATTATAAGTAATCAATGTATTTCAGTTTATTTCGAATTACAAATCATAATTTGACCAATTTTTGAAGAAATATTCCAAATTCGACTCCATGAACGAGCCGGAAATACATCTTCATTGTTTAGATTTAGAAAATTAAAATTACGAGTTCGACGAGAAAATATTATCAATAACACAAAATTTTGTGATATCTTTTATTATTAAAAAATAATGTGTTAGAGGTGTTTTATTAATCCATTTTGTACTATTTAAAGTAAATATTTTATTGGTCGATAATTTAAAAAGGTTTATAAAATTTTATTGAATTAAAAAATATATAATTTTAGGAAAATAATATACAATTTTATAAAATTATTATAAGAAGAAAAATTAGAATCATAAACGAAGAAATTTGAAAATGATTTGAATCATAATATTAGTACAAATTTTCTTCAAATGTTTGAGAAAAAACATGTGAATATCACAGTCTTTACAACATATAAATTATTTTTATGTCGCAGTCATATTTCTACTGAGTAAAATTGGATAAGGATTGCTTGTTCGTGCTACTCTAGCTTTAATATATAAATATTTACAGTTTATTTATTAAATAATTACAGTTTTAGAATAATTATAGATGTATATAATTTCAGAAATTAGTTGACGAATCGGATGTAATAATTATTAGACATTTACATAAATAAGATATTTAACTTATAAATAAACAAGACTAGCATAATTCTCTCTATACACGCATATATTACTTTATCTTTACTACTGAGTTTTTTTAATATATTAAAAATTAGATGAATTATGTCAGTTTTAATTGATAAACTATATATTGACAATTATATGTGGTCTTATAAAATTAGGAATTTGTTTAGTAGATTAAAAAATAAGGATAACTATTCAATTTTATTTAATATATTGTGATATAAAAAATGATATAACATTAATTTAGACGTAAAATCTTAAAAACTAACATTTTTTATTAAAATATATTAATAATAGTCTAAATTTTATTTTGTTGAATATTACAATTATAGGTTTTATGACCTTTTTTAGGCATTAATAGTCCATTTTTTGTGTGGAGACATTAATAATCTTTTTAAATTAATAACATTACTCATAGACGACCAAAACTCAAAAATTTTCCTTAATTTTGCATTCAGTATACGTGTTAATTAGTAGTTTAATTTTTGTGAAGAGGCTAAAAGAATTATATGAATTAGTTTAAATCTATTTTAAATGTACAATGATTAGCCTACTTGTATTCATTAAGTTGGGTATAATATAAACAAGAAAATATATAATTTGTTTATTGAGTTATATTAGAAATGTTTGGTATATTGTTAATGTCTTCCACAAAAATGATATATACTAATAAATAATTCACATATATCTGACAAGAAAACATATAATTTGTTTATTGAGTTATATTGAAAACGTTGGGTATGTTGTTAATGTATTTCACAAAAATTATACATACGGATCAATAATTCACATAAATGTAGATGATGCAAAAAAAAAATCTAGAAAATGAGCATGTCTAGCACTGATTATTATGCTAGTTGATAATATAAAAATTAATTACATTTAATATTTTTCTCCGCTATATTCATTTTTGTACATTAAACATTCATTAATTTTACCCATTTACTCATTTTTAAAACGCAGAGAGTAACATTTTTCTCGCCTTCTTTAACTAGCCACTGCTCGTCTGCTCCTCATGAAAGCCAATAAAACTATAAGGGGCATTTTACATATATACTTGTGTGATCAAATTTCTCAGGTTTTATGAAAAACGAAAAGCAATAATAAGGAAAAAGTAAAACACGTACCCATCTGTCCAAACATTCTAAACAATTGGGAGTATATGTTGGGATAACGTTGACTATACAAACATTCATAATATATAATTTGTTGGAGGACGGCGTAGATAGCTGAAAAGAAACGGTGTTGATTTACATTGACTTTCACTTGCCTATAGCTAGGTCGTGAGCTTAACTTCAAATTTGTACTGCTAGCTAGTCGTGTATGTATTTTGTTTAGGAGGATCACTTTTTAGGTTTATTATCATTATTATATACTCTAATGTATATGAACCGTGTTACGCCGACCAGGATCACACATCAAATTGGTACTTTATTACTAATAAGTGGGGAGTTAAATCAGAAAATATACATCATAAAGTCGCAACCCGTGGGTGGAATATTTCAGTGATATACTGACATTCATATTCAGACTCAGCTAATACTAATTTCCATACATATATATATTTTTACTCCACCCGGTCCCGGTCGATATTAGTTAACAAAATGTAACTAACACACGATTCATTATTTAATTATTTTAATTTAAATCTCTCATAATTAAGTAATTACGTTCTCATTTGCAAACCACTGGTTACTACTATTATTATTGCAACTAGCTAGCTAGCTGTAATGCATTTTTTAGTTTTTTTTTACTCATAATCCCAACAATTGTACGTCTCTTCTTGTTTTTCTTGCTATTTTTGTACAAATATATCAATAATATAAAGATAATTTACAAAAAAAAAATAACTTTTTCAAGTTTTTTGCGATTTTATTATTTTCTGATTTTTTTTGCAAAAATACGGAATCAACTAAAATAAACCAAAATCAAGTAAACATGCAATTAGTTGAATCGAATTGCAAAAACCCCGTATTTTTTCAAAGAAAAAATGAAAAATAGTATTTTTTGCAAATATTTTTGTAATATTTTTTAAAATA
Organism: Apium graveolens; assembly: GCF_009905375.1. Taxonomy (NCBI): domain Eukaryota; kingdom Viridiplantae; phylum Streptophyta; class Magnoliopsida; order Apiales; family Apiaceae; genus Apium; species Apium graveolens. The sequence goes on from NC_133652.1 coordinate 35,961,335, forward strand.
ATAATATTTTTGTAAAAATATTTTTAAATTTGAGTATTTTTCAAAAAAAAAACCTAATATAAATTACAGGCGATGTTACTATGATGTTTGGTCTCGGGACAATGTCTTCAGGTGAACAGGTCTTACTACGGATTAGGATTGCTGTTGAGGTGCCGTTTCAAAGCTGTATAGCCTCCATGTTGTGCGATCTGTTAGTCGTGGGCCTTTTGGCACACAAAAGCCTTTTAGTCTGTTAAATATTTATGGAGGGGCCTGTAAGTGTAAATTCAAAATGCTCCGTATAATGCATTTATTATTGTTAAAATAAATATATATTATACGGGTTAAGTTCTATGGAGTCCACCTTTTTGTCGGAGTCCTCGGAGTCCATCTACGTTCTGCAAATAAAATATCTTGTAAAACGTGTTATTTTGCAAAACATGTTACACAAATAGCATAACTTCAACAAAATCATGCAAATCTCATATATTTACAATACAATATGTATGTTCTGCAATATGTTCTGTAACATCAACATTTATGTTCTGCAAACTAAACATGTTTTGTAGAATAATATATTTTTGCAATGTTCTGCTTGTAAAATGTATGCAATCTACAAGATTTTTAATAGAATAGTGATATTTGTCGAAAAAATAATATGTTTTGCAATATTTTAAGCTATACTTTACTTGCTAAACATATATGGACTCCGAGGACTCCAATTAAAAGGTGGACTACATAGAACTTTACTCTATATTATACTATATAGATATCATACAGAAAAAGAAAAAGAGAGAGAAAAATTTCACTATATATTCTTGTATATGTTACAATCTCAAATATGAGGTTTATTTATAGGTGTACAAGATATGAGATACATGAACTTGTAGAGTTAACAGTCATGAATCAAAAGTCTAAGTTACAAGAAGATTAAAAATTAAAGGTTGGTATCGAGAATATTTTAGGATCATCCACTAATATACATATCACCCCCCTTGAATGACACGTACTAACATCACGACTCGTTAAAAACTTACTAGAAAAAACCATGTGGAAAAATCCAAATGAAAGAAAAAGAGTACATGTATTGTACATAATTTAATTTGAGAAATATACTATGTCTTCCCCTCATTTTAACATAAATATCGAAATTTACGCATTTTAATCTTGTTCACCAATTTCTCGAATGATGATGTAGGAAGTGCTTTAGTAAACAAGTCTGCTGGATTTTCACACGAGCGAATCTGACAAACATCAATTTCCCCCTTTTGTTGAAGTTCATGAGTGAAGAAGAATTTTGGATCAATGTGTTTTTTCTGATCTCCTTTAATGTAGCCTTCTTTAGTTTGAGTGATGCATGCTTCATTATCTTCAAACAGATAATTAAGACTTTCTTTATTAACTGAAAGACCGCATGATTCCCGAATATGATGGACCAAAAATCTTAACCATACGCATTCACGACTTGCTTCATGAAGTGCTAACAATTCAGGAATCAGGATGATTCGAAGAAGTTGTTGCAAAAGTCTGTTTTGTAGATCGCCACGATATTACAGTATCACCATATGTGAATATGTAACATGTTTGTGATCTTTCTTTATGTGGATCAGACCGGTATCTTGCATATGTATAACTAACTAATTCCACTTTTGAGTCTTTGGAATAAAACAAATTCATATTCAATGTTCCTCGAAGATATCTAAATATTTATTTCACACCAGTCCAATGTCTTCGAGTTCGGGCAGAACTATGTCTTGCCAGCAGATTAATGAAAAATGCAATATCAGGATGTGTGCAATTGACAAGTTACATTAGTGCACCAATATCACTAAGATATGGTACTTCAGGACTAAGAAGTTGTCCTCCCTTATCTCTTGGGCGGAATGAATCCTTATATTTTTCAAGCGTACAACCATAAGTGTATTCACAGGATATGCTTTATCCATAATGAATTGTTTAAGGACCTTTTCAATATATGCGGACTGGTGGACAAAAATTTCTTTAGATAAATGTTCGACTTGGAAACCAAGATAAAGTTTTGTATCACCCAAGTCTTTCATTTCAAATTCTCTTTTCAAATATTCAATTGCCTCATGAAGTTCTTCTGTGTTACCAATGGTATTTAAATCATCATAGACTGTAACGATAATGATACTCATTTTTGTCTTTTTAATAAAAACACATGAATAAATTACATTATTAATATATCCATCTTTCAAAAGGTACTCACTAAGACGATTATACCACATCCGACCCGATTGTTTCAACCCGTATAATGATCTTCGTAATTGAATTGAGTAAATCTCTCAGGATCTTGAATTATATGCCTCAGGCATTTTTAATACATCGGGAATTTTCATGTAAATATCACTATCAAGTGACCCATACAAGTAGGCAGTCACAACATCCATCAAATTTATTCAGAGTCCTCTTAGAATTAATAATCTTATTAAAAATCTGAATGTTGTTGCATCCATTACCGGGGAATAAGTTTCTTCGTAATCGATTTTCGGTCTTGGCTTTTTTTAGGTGATTTCAATTCTGCCTCAATAATATCTTTCTATTTTGGCCAATCATTTCTTCTTTTACATTCATAAATCGATCTAGGTTCATGATCCTCGATTTCCTCAAAAATGTCAAGTGCAGTTGCATATGCAAATATATCATCCATGACAATTTTTTTCAATTCCACCTTTTCCCTGAAATGATATAATTTATCGAGATGTCTTCATTGTCATCAATTACAGGTACTTGATCATCTTTTGAAGACATCTCTTCGGTGATCAAATTAATTTCCTTAGAAATGATGTCATTTGGTGTACCAGCTTGTTTTTCAAGTTTCCTTAATTTTCTAGAATTTTTAGCTTAGGATCCAACAGGTCTACTACGCTTCTGAAGGGCTTTAAACTCATTTGCTAGCAAACTTTATTATCTTCATCAAGAATTTTGATTTTACAAGGAAAATTTATAACTGGTATATGTGACTTTATCACTATCTTGACATCAGTAAATGAGTCGGGCAATATATTTGCAATTTATTGTAGGTAGATAATATTTTGAACTTCAAGTTCACATTGACTTGTACGAGGATCATAATGAGATAGAGTAACTACATTCCATAAAATTTCTTGTCTTTCTTTTTCAAATTTTGACTTGTCTCCCTCTAATGCAAGAAAAAATGTCTCATCGATTCGACTGTCGGCAAATCTTGCCTTGAATAAATCACCAATCATGGACTCCAAATATTTTATAATTGAGGAAGAGTCAAACCCAGCATATATCCCTAATCTTCTTTGGGGTCCCATTTTTATTTGTTAGGGAGGAGATATAGGAACATAAACAACACACCCAAAAATTCTTAAGTAAGAGACATTTGGTTCTTGACCATTTATAAGTTGTAAAAGGGAATATTTATGATAGGCAGTCAACATTAAGCGAACTAATGATATAACATGTAATATTGCATGTCCCCAAGCAGTACTTGGTAAATTTGTTCTCTTGAGTAAAGGTCTAGCAATCAAATGCAGCCTCTTAATAAACGATTCCGCTAAATCAATTTGGGTATGCGTGTGAGGAGCCGGATATTCTATTTCAATCCCAATTGACATGCAATAATTATTAAAAGATTGGGATGTAAATTCTCTAGCATTATCCATTCAACTTTTCTTAACTGCATGATCCGGAAATTGTGTCATCAGCCGAATTATTTGAGTAAGGAGTCTGGCGAATGCCATGTGACGAGTGGACAATAAGCTAACATGTGACCATCGTGTCGATGCATCTATAAGTACCATAAAGTACTGAAATGGTCCACTTGATGGAGTAATAGGTCCACATATATCTCCTTGAATTCTTTCCAAAAATGATGGACATTCAATTGCAACTTTAACATGCGATGGTCTTGTTATCAATTTTCCTTGAAAGCAAGCAACATAAGAATAATCTTTGGACAACGAAACAATATTATTCTTTTAAGTATGTCCATTTGAATTATCTATTATTCTTCGCATCGTTGTTGTACCCGGATGGTCCAAACGATCATGCCATATAAAAAATTATCCGAGTCTGATAATTTTTTATTCATCACCATGTTTGATTCAACTGGATTTGTATATGTATAATATAATCCATAATTATATGATAGGAGATTTTCCATAATTTGCTTCCTTCTTAAGACTATAGACGTGATACATAAATATTCATCATCCTTTTTATTACTCGTCATAATATGATAGCCGTTATAGCATATGTATTTGAAACTTAGAAGGTTTCGTTTTGATCGGATGTAAAATATTGCATTCTCTATAAATAAATGTCTAACATTAGGTAACACTACATTTGCTCTTCTGGAGCCTTCAATAAGATCTGACACACCCAATATCTTATTTACATTAGCTTTAGCCAATATTAGATACGAAAAATAATCTTTACTTTTTAATATTGTATGTGTTGTTGCACTATCCGCCAAACAAAATAATTCATTTTCTTTTGTGGCACATAATGAGAGGTTGCTGGCCATATTTCTTCACAAGGTAAATAAATTTAATATTAAAAATATAATAAACGCAAACATATCATTCACCATCAAAGAAAATTATATAATAAGTAATTGTAATGACAGTCATTCAATTTCAACATAAAAACTTAAAAGCAAGATCTTTAACATTTAACTTAAATATCTCAATCATCGGTTTTGGCCATCTTCATTCCCATCATCAAAAAATCACCAACTTTCATATGAGTGAGGCTTGGAGGATCAACTGGATCCCCACCACCAAGATGTGGCTCAAGATGGGCTATCCTTAATGGATCATTTTGTTTGGTGAAGTTAGTTTCAACATTATTCAAGAAGGCCTGATAAAGGTGTGGCGCCCCAAAATTCGGGGTCGGGAATCTCGGAGGCCACGCCGTCTAAACCACTATAAACCACATACCTCACACCACAATGTATAAATACTCACACTTTACGACCCCACGCTTATCACACACACACACACTTACAGGTTATTATCTTGGAAATGAACCATTCATTACAAGAGTAGATTAAATCATAAAGTGATAATTATTACAACCCAAAAGTAATTAAGTCTTACCGGGGAATAAGCTTTAAGTAAGTCTAGTCCGTCAGCCAAATATACGTTTCTTATTTATTACCTTACATAAGTCATACTTATAAATAAGCCGAACTAAAAACAACTGAAAACCAATCCAGCTTATTCGGACTACCTGCGGTACAACACCAAACAATCTACGGAACAGCTGGCCATTTCCTACCCGTTTCCTGGCTGTGGTTCTCATGGTAGGCATCTTGATTCACTGTTGTGTTGTGTCATTTAAAAGAAAGCAAGAGTGAGCTATAGTGCCCAGCATAATAATGTACAGTATGAAAATGACTGTATGATAAACTTACGTAAAACATCATATATGATAATTACATTTTATTCGAAAATAGTTTCCCTCGGTGATACACACCTTTTATGAAAACAATCCTTTAGTGGATTTTATTAACCTTTGAATACCTTAATAGTAAACCCAGCACCTAGGCTTGGGTTACGGTATTGCATCACAATTTCAATTGGAAGTATAGGACATTCGTTGGAGCCACCGCATAAGATGATCAGTCGTACGACGATAAAAGTAACCTTTTCTACTAGTAGAAGGACGACACCTTCGTATTCCGGTTATCACCCTTGCCGCATATGGGCTATGTGTCCTCATTTCGGGTATACACACACTTCGCAGGTCCTTAGGTACATGTTGTACCGTCTCCTACGATACCAGTAGTCTATCCAATACACGAAGTACTTGGATCCTACCCCTCCCTTGTCCTTTAGGATCATATCCCGAGAACTCGAACCACATCGAAGTTCACCCAAGCGTTTTGCTTGTTGATAGGCATAGCTTTACTTCATATATATATATATATATATATATATATGTACTTCCGAAAGTTTCGGAGGGAGTACTAAGGATGTGAGTTGACCGTTGTCAACAGATAATTAAATAAGGGGGAGTTTCTCTTTGAAACTATATTCAAAATATAAAAATAAGTCGAGATAATATTCTCCGACGATCTGAAATTATTCGAATGATTTTCCAAAAATCAGAAAGTATTTTAAATCAGGTTCTATGATTTTTAAATCATAAATAAACCCTTCAATGAATAATAATTAATGAAATGATAATCGATAAATAATTAAACCTCGAATGAGTTTACTCTTTAAATGAATATTTAAAATAATATTCCTCAACTAGTTTATGTCTACGTAATTAATAATCTTTAATGTTTAATCTTGTTTGAAATAAATAATCGTTGGAGTATACTTCTCCCATAATAAAGGAATAGGTATAAGATATTTATTATTCAAATAATAAAATATAGTTGAGGGAATATGATCGTTGGGAAATCGTTTTAATAAATGTTCGAGATATTTTTAATGTTTCGTAAGTGGACGTTGAGTCCCTTTAAAACGTACTATTATGGACTTGTAATTGTCCTATAACATCACCATAATGATTCCCGAGTTTTCATTTTAAAATCCTGACCAACTCTCGGTCTTATAATAATACGTCACGCTTAAAGCGAAATTAAATATTTTACGATATATACTTATCATACAACATCGCTACATTATACGAAAAGTTCAATTACTACGTATCATGACAAGCATGATATTTATGCAATGATAATAAAATAATCCTTTCACAACACAAAAGTAAATGGAGTTGGGTTCGTAAACTTGCCTCGATATCTCGAGGTGGAGGATGCTCTAGGTTCCGCTCGGAAATCTATAATCATAACACAATTCATTTTATTAGGTCACGTTCTAATTTACGGCTACCCGCACTCATGCGCTAATTATTATGCACCCTCTCAACTTGTTTTATCCTTCTTATTCCTTTAAGTCCTTATTAACATTATGGTCGCTTCCTTTTTAAAAGTAATTTAAGTTCATTTTTATTTTCGTCGTCGGCTCCGCTTATGAATTCTACGGTTTCTAATCGCGCGGTCTCGATTTCGATATTTTTATAAAATTGAAAAATCATTATTCTTACTTGAAATTTATATGGAAGTTAGGAAACTAAATATTCTACTCTCTGTAAAAATTTTATGATTTATGAACCTTCTTAAGTCGATCCTTTATATTTTCAAAGTTCGTAATTCGTAGCAGTTTTTGTCGCGTAAACCACTTTTAGTAAAACGGTCATAACTTTTGATCCGTAAATCGGAATCAAGTGATTCAAGCGCCTAAACGATCCTTATAACATTGTCTATCATAAAAAGGGTTAATTTTAAAGAAACTATAATTTAAATATTCGGGACTTTCTGTCACTCTTTGTTCATTTTAGCGAGATTACGTTTACGATCGGAGTTTCGTTTATGCCTTAAATCTTTATACTACCACCAACAATCATCATATCATCATCAACACACTAAATCCTCTCAAGAACATCATGTTCTTAAGGCAACAACAATCAACCTTAAATCTACTTAACTAAACATCAAGATCTCAATAATATCACAACTAAAACTAGGTTTACAACTACATACTAAAAGGATCTTGAAATTGAATCTTAAATAAAGTTGGCTAAAAGATTTTTAATTTTCTTGAAAGCTTGAGATGTGTTCTTGATGATGGTGAAGTCTTGAAAGTGTTTGGTATGGTTTTTGGAACCTAAAACCACCATTGAAATCAAGAAACCAAAAAAGAGTTACTATTCATACTATTCATTAGCAACTTTCTTGATTTTATTTCACCCATCAAATCTTAATAAAAAGGGATCAAAGATTTATCTTACCTTAGTTTGGTTTTTAGGAAGCTTGAGAATTATTGTGAGCATTTATCCATGGCTAGAACTTAAAGATTTGAATTTGATTTCCTTGGTTTTCAAGAAGAAGCCGAATGGAGCTTCTTTGGGAGAGAGGGAGTGTTTTTATGCTTGCTCCTTGGTTGCTTCTAGGAAATGATGTTGGTGATATCTTATATTGATTTGATATTCTCCTAGTTTAGGATCCAAGGTTTATTCTTGTTTCCAAATCCATGGACAAATCTACTAGCTTGTGGTAGATTACAAGCTAAGCCACTTGCTTAGCTTCCTTAGCTTACTATTCCATTAGTCTTGGTTGATCATCCTATCTCTAGCTCACTATTTGATAAAGTAACCATGGTTACTTTCTTACCATGGTTAATTAGTGCATTACGTTTATTTAATCATTTACGTGTTCGCTCGGTCGCTTAAACATTTTCATAATACTTCCTCGTAAATGGTTCGCGACGTAATTCCTTTCGTATCTATTCCTTATGTTTTGAATTATCATACTTGGGTATAATTCCGTAGGGTTTTATATTCGTAATTATATTATGCTTCCCGTAACCCTCGATGATTCGTAAATATGGTCGTTTTTCAAAGTTCGTTTTCTTCGAAAACTAATAGCGTTTACATATACTTATTTGGTACGTATAATCATAATATCAACTCCGAAACTCATTTTATCATGCACTACATAGTGTGGGCTCAAAAGTTTTTCCCGTCCGTCAGGGTTACTATTCATTAAACATTTTACAAGGTCTCAAAAATTCGAGTTATTACAGTCTTCCCCTTTAATAAGGATTCCGTCCTGGAATCAATTTGAAAATAAGTGGGGGTATCTATTCCTCATTGCGTCTTCAAGTTCCCAAGTTGACTCTTCGCCATTTTGATTCCTCCATAAGATTCTAACCAGCTTCACAGTCTTGTTCCTCAACACTTGTTCTTTTTGGTCTATTATCCTTACTGGCTACTCGATGTAGGTCAGGTCTGGTTGTAAATCTACCTGCTCGTATTCTATTACGTGTCGTACATCTGCATGGTACTTCCTTAGCATGGACACATGGAACATGTTGTGCACTTGTTGCAGATTAGGAGGCAAGGCGAGCTCGTAAGCTAGAGGTCCTATTCTCCTCAAAATTTCAAAGGGTCCTATGAATCTGCGACTTAACTTCCCTTTCTTCCGAAATCTCATCACTCCTTTCCACGGAGATACTTGAATAGCACTGATTCTCCTACTTCATATTCCCTATCCTTCCTGGTCTGGTCGGCGTACTTCTTTTGTCTGTCCTGAGCTGCTACCAGTTTTTTCCTGACGAGTCCCACCATTTCCCTGGTCTGTTGGACCAACTCTGGTCCCATTATCTTGTGTTCTCCAACTTCATCCCAACATAGGGTAGAGCGACATCTCCTTCTATAAAGAGCTTCATACGGAGGCATTCCTATGCTAGCATGATAGCTATTGTTATAGGCAAATTCGATAAGGGGTAAGTGATCATTCCAATTTCCTTTAATATCAATGACATATACTCGCAGCATATCTTCTAGGGTCTGAATAGTCCTTTCGCTTTGTCCATCAGTCTAGGGGTGGTAAGCGGTACTCATGTTTAGTCTGGTGCCTACGCATTCTTGGAAGCTTCTCTAAAATCAGGAATTAAACCTTGGGTCTCTATCTGACACTATGGCTACAGGAACTCCGTGTCTTACTTACAATTTATTTCAAGTAAATGTCCACCAACTTGTCTATGGTGTACCTATCGTTGATTGGTAGGAAGTGTGCGTACTTGGTCAATCTATCTATGATAACCCATATGGCGTCATGATTGGTCTTTGTCCTTGGTAGGCTTGTCACAAAATCCATGTCTATATGCTCCCATTTCCATTCCGGAATTTCCAGGGGCCGTAATAGTCCACTAGGTCGCTGATGTTCAGCCTTTACTCTTTGGCATGTCAAGCACTTGCTGACCCTCGTGCAGCAGTTCATCCTTTAACTCTTACAAATTTGGTATCCAAATTCGGGACGCATACCTCATGATCCCTTTCTCGTCCTTCTCGCATCTCACTTCCTCACCGGTCAATGTTCCTCTTTCTTCGCTCATCTTCTTTTCCTGACATACTCGTATCTTTTTAGTCAGTTCTGACACTAGCTTAATCTCAAATAATCCTTCCGTTCCTTTACCGGTCATTCTCACGGCGATTTCCATTTTCTCAAATTCTTTAATTAACTCTTCTGATGTCATTATCATCTTGAGTCTTTTCTTCCTACTAAGGGCGTCAGCCACCACATTGGCTTTACCCGGGTGATACAAAATTTTATAGTCGTAGTCCTTAATCAACTCTAACCATCTCCTCTGTCTCATGTTCAGTTCTTTCTTAATGAAAATATATTTGAGGCTTTTATGGTCTGTGTAGATCTCGCATTTCTGACCGTATAGGGAGTGTCTCCAAATTTTCAGGGCAAATACTATGGCTGCTAATTCTAGATTATGCGTCGGGTATCTGCTCTCATACTCCTTCAATTGCCGAGAGGCTAAAACTTTGCTGTGCTGCATCAGTACACATCCTAATCCTTTAAGCGATGCGTCGCTGTATATCACAAACTCTCCCTTTCCATCAGGAAAAGCGAGCACTGGTGCTGACACCAGCCTCCTTTTCAGTTCCTGAAAGATTTCCTCACATTTCTCTGTCCATACAAACTTTTCTGTCTTCTGGGTAAGTCTAGTCAGTGGACCAGCTATCTTAGCAAAGTCTTGCATGAATCTTTGGTAATATCCTGCTAAACCCACAAAACTCCTAACCTCTGTTGGGGTAGTTGGTCTTTCCCAGTTGGATACCGCCTCTATTTTGGCGGGGTCAACTAAAACTCCTTTTCTAGTCACCATATGTCCTAAAAACTGAACTTCTCTTTACCAAAACTCGCTCTTGGAGAACTTGGCATACAATTTCTCGTTCCTCTAGATTTCTAAGACTATCCTTAAATGTTCTGCATGTTCTTGTTCTGTCTTTGAGTAGATTAGAATATCATCTATAAAAACTATCACACTTATATCTAGGTACTTTTTGAACACTCTGTTCATCAAATCCATAAAGGCTGCAGGTGCATTGGTTGGCCCAAACGACATGACTAAGAACTAATAGTATCCATACCTAATGCGAAAAGCAGTCTTCGGTATATCCTCAGGTTTGATTTTCAGCTGGTGATATCCTGTCCTCAAATCAATTTTGGAAAAATACACAGCTCCCTTGAGTTGATCGAATAGGTCATCAATCCTAGGGAGAGGGTACCTATTCTTAATAGTCAGCTTATTCAGCTCTCGATAGTCTATGCATAACCCCATACTGCCGTCCTTTTTCTTTACGAACAGTACTGGCGCTCCCCATGGCGACACACTGGGTCTTATCATTCCATTATCTAATAACTCTTGTAGTTGAGAAGCTAGTTCCTTCATCTCAACTGGGGCTAGCCTATATGGCCTTGGATACTGGTGCCGTTCCTGGTGCTAATTCTATAGCGAATTCTATTTCCCTATCAGGTGACAATCCTGGTAAGTTCTCTGGAAACACATCCTCAAATTCGTTCACTACTGGTATGTCCTGTATATTAGGAACTTCCTTCTTGGTATCTACCATATAAGCCAAATAGGCCTCGTTACCTTTCCTTAGTAATCTTTTTTCCTGTAGTATGGTCAGAAATTTTTGGTTCTGTCGTTGACCTATAAACACTACTTCTTTTCCATTTTGCACTCTTATCTTTACCCTCTTCCGTTCATAATCTATTTGCGCTCCATTACTGGATAACCAATCCATTCCTAAAATTACATCAAATTCTCCTAACGCAAATGGGATTAGGTCAACCTCGAAGACCTTCCCTTCTAATTTCAACTTGTACTTAGGGTGTACTTGTTTCACATGAATTATTTCTTTGTTTTCTATTTCCACTTGTAATATCTCACGTAAGGGTATGGCGTTAAGTTTTAACTTTTTAGAAAAATCTTGAGATATAAATGACTTGGTTGCTCCAGAATCAAATAGGACATTTGCATGTTCGGAATTTAACAAAAGGGTACCTGCTATCACGTCAGTGTTTCGGACAGCATCCTGAACGGTCATGTTGAAGGTCCTAGCAGCTGGGGGTCGGTTGGATGCAGCTCTGCTCATCCCTGAGTCTGGGGGCTTCAACATCGGGCAATCCTTCCTCATATTCCCTACTTACCCATATTGGAAACATGTCTTGCTGTATTAGGGACAGTTGTTGGAAAGGTGTCCGGGTTGGTCGCACCTGTAACATTTTAGAGGGGCTCTTGCCTGAGTGCACACCCCAAGGTGTCTTTTTCCACATGTCTGACATTCTAGTATTGGGGCACGTGGTTGGCTATGAACTGTTGCCATAGATTGTCCACCACCCTGGCCAACACTCTCACTTGGGGTCTTTCTGAATCCGGGGCCTCGCGCAGGTTGGGACATCACTCCCCTGACGAACCCGCTTGGAAGGCTCCTATTCCCGGTTCCTACTCCTCCGCCTTGGTTTCCTATCTTTCTCTTCCTATTTTCCTTTTCCTTCACACTCTACTCACTGCCAGCTTCAACAATCGAGGCTTTCTACACTAAGGTGGCATAATCTGTCAGCTCTAGTACCACCACTCGATTTTGGATCCACTATTTCAGACCAAGCTGAAACCTTCGCACTTTCTTCTCCTCGGTATTCACAAATTCAGGCATAAATCATGATAGCTCAGTAAACTTGGCCTCATACTCTGCCACGGTCATCCTATCATGTTTCAACTCTAGAAACTTAATCTCCATCTGGGTTTCCATAAACCTAGGAAAATACTTTTCTAAGAACAGTCGGGTAAACCTATACCATTGAATCACAATATCAGTCTCTAGGTTTCGTTTAGACTCCCACCAGTGATTAGCTTCTCCTTTCAGTATGTAAGAAGCGAAAATGGTCTTGTGCCGTTCCGCTATACCTAGTATCTCGAAGGATTTTTCTATCTCTTTGAGTCAGGCTCGTGCCTCAACGGGGTCGGAAGATCCTAGAAACTCTGGGGGTTTGAGAGATTTGAAGGCCTTAAAGGCAGTGGCTGCAGTCTGTCGGGAAGGATGTGGTTGTGGTGGAATAGGCTGTTGGTTCAGATTTGCTCTTAACAGGTCCATAAACTCATTCATGGGGTTCCCTCCCTGATGGGCATCCTCAGCCTCTTCTTCTACATATTCTTCCTCATCATATTCATTATAGTCTAGGTCCTCTTCACTTTCTTCATTCACTACATGGTTAGGTTCATTCCGTTGTTGGTTAACAGATTCTGCGGGTTGTGCCCTGGTTCCTCTTCTACGGGGTGGCATAGTTCTGATAAGGAAAATTTGTCACTATAGTTGCAATGTTTTAAAATTGGATTAATTTATTCATATGTGAGCATGTTATTTACTATTTAGCATGTTTTTATTAGGTGCAATAATATGAAAATACATTTCTAAATAACTGCTAGATATATATACCATAGGGTCTCCCACTTATATCTGGGGAACAAAATAACTAGCCGAGTTCATACATGCCTGATTATAATACATCATTACTTATCCTAAATACTGAAATATAAATATATAAGCCGTATACCCTGAAGGGCTAGGAACAATATCTACTACTAGCTATCCTATCAATATTGGTGACAAGTCACCCAGCCTTCTTCAAGGTCTATAAATAGTCACTAGTCCCTCAGTCACTGTCACTGCGCGTGAGGTCACGCACCCTCCTCATCACTCCTGCCAACACCAGCTCTGCATCAACTACCGCGATGTATCCTCCAATCGCTATCATCCTCATCCGAACCCGGGTACGGAGCTCGATCCCATCAATCTCTCTACGGGCTATGGCTGGGGAAGCAGCTCTGAAATCCCCTAGGTATCCTAGTCGGATGGCTCTCTCAGCTGTCAGTGCCTGGCGTAACTCTGCAACGCGGGCAGATGCCGCAGTGATCTCAGCATTAAGCTGAGCCACCATCCAGTCATGTACAGCTACATGTATGGTCGCCCGGGTTGGTAGAGGTGAGTCCGGGTCGCTAGAGGATATGTCATAAGCCTCGTAGACCTGTGCATATATCCCATCTTCCTCATCATCATCAATATAGGGCGAAGGGCTCTGCATTCTTGGGGGTGGTGTAGGAGAGCGAATAGTCGAGTAAGGGTACATCTCTACATCCCTCCAGCCTACGCCATCGCCCTGGGTCATCTCAACATCATCAGCTATGGGGATAGGAAGGTCAGTCTTCTCCTCCGAGACATCCTCAGTAGGGTCATCATCTGAGTCATCAATGGGTGGGTCCTCTGGATCGGGAGTAGGGTCATGCTCAGGAACCATAACATCATCAATAGGGTCAACCTCCCTCATAGGCTCCACTGGTACCTGACACAATAGGCAAGGTGTTACTAACTTAGAGTCGGAATTCCCTTGAGGGTAAAACTGTTAAGACTACCCATGTAGCCCGACGACGAACTCGACTTGAGCTCTAATTGATTATTTTATTATTCCTATGTCTACGTATTTTATACCATATCGTTTCCAAGATTTGATAACCCAAGGCTCTGATACCATTTCTGTGGCGCCCCAAATTCCGGGGTTGGGAATCTCGGAGGCCACGCCATCTAAACCACTATAAACCACATACCTCACACCACAATATATAAATACTCACACTTTACAACCCCACACTTATCACACACACACACACACACACTTACAGGTTATTGTCTTGGAAACGAACCATTCATTACTAGAGTAGATTAAACCATAAAGTGATAATTATTACAACCCAAAAGTAATTAAGTCTTACCGGGGAATAACCTTTAAGTAAGGCTAGTCCGTCGGCCAAATATACGTTTCTTATTTATTACCTTACATAAGTCATACTTATAAATAAGCCGAACTAAAAACAACTGAAAACCAATCCAGCTTATTCGGACTACCTGCGGTACAACACCAAACAATCTACGGAACAGCCGGCCATTTCCTACCCGTTTCCTGGATGTGGTTCTCATGGTAGGCATCTTGATTCACTGTTATGTTGTGTCATTTAAAAGAAAGCAAGAGTGAGCTATAGTGCCCAGCATAATAATGGACAGTATGAAAATGAGTGTATGATAAACTTACGTAAAATATCATATATGATAATTACGTTTTATTCAAAAATAGTTTCCCTTGGTGATACACACCTTTTATGAAAACAATCCTTTAGTGGATTTTAGTAACCTGCGAATACCTTAATAGTAAACCCAACACCTAGGCTTGGGTTACTGTATTGCATCACAATTCCAATTGGAAGCATAGGACATTCGTTGGAGCCACCACATATGATGATCTGTCATACTACGATAAAAGTAACCTTTTCTACTAGTAGAAGGACGACACCTTCGTATCCCGGTTATCACCCTTGCCGCATACGGGCTATGTGTCCTCATTTCGAGTATACACACACTTCGCAGGTCCTTAGGTACATGTTGTACCATCTCCTACGGTACCAGTAGTCTATCCAATATACGAAGTACTTGGATCCTACCCCACCCTTGTCCTTTAGGAGTTCCTATCATATCCCGAGAACTCGAACCACATCGAAGTTCCCCCAAGCGTTTTGCTTGTTGATAGGCATAGCTTTACTTCATATATCTATATGTACTTCCGAAAGTTTCAGAGGAAGTACTAAGGATGTGAGTTGATCGTTGCCAACAGATAATTAAATAAGGGGGGAGTTTCTCTTTGAAACTATATTCAAAATATAAAAATAAGTCGAGATAATATTCTCCGACGATCTGAAATTATTCGAATGATTTTTCGAAAATCAGAAAGTATTTTAAATCAGGTTCTACGATTTTTAAATCATAAATAAACCCTTTAATGAATAATAATTAATTAAATGGAAATCGATAAATAATTAAACCTCGAATGAGTTAACTCTTTAAAAGAATATTTAAAATAATATTCCTCAACTAGTTTATTTCTTCGTAATTAATAATCTTTAATGTTTAATCAGGTTTGAAATAAATAATCATTGGAGTATACTTCTTCCATAATAAAGGAATAGGTATAAGTTATTTATTATTCGAACAATAAAATATAGTTGAGGGAATATGATCGTTGGGAAATCGTTTTAATAAAAGTTCGAGGTATTTTTAATGTTTCGTAAGTGGACGCTGAGTCCCTTTAAAACGTACTATTATGGACTTGTAATCGTCCTATAACATCACCGAAATGATTCCCGGGTTTTGATCTTAAAATCCCGACCGACTCTCGGTCTTATAATCATATGTCATACTTAAAGCGGAATTAAATATTTTACGATATATACTTATCGTACAACATCGATACATTATACGAAAAGTTCAATTATTACGTATCATGGCAAGCATGATATTTATGCAATGATAATAAAACAATCCTTTCACAATACAACAGTAAATGGAGTTGGGTTCTTAAACTTGCCTGGGTATCTCGAGGTGGAGGATGCTCTAGGTTCCGGTCGGAAATCTATAATCATAACACAATTCATTTCGTTAGGTCCCGTTCTAATTTACGGCTACTCGCACTCATGCGCTAATTATTATGCACCCTCTCAACTTATTTTATCCTTATTATTCCTTTAAATTCTTATTCAGATTATGGTCGCTTCCTTTTTCAAAGTATTTTAAGTTCATTTTGATTTTCTTCGTCGGCTCCGCATATGGATTCTACGGTTTCTAATCACGCGGTCTCGGCTCCGATATTTTTATAAAAATAAAAAATCATTATTCTTACTTGAATTTTTTATTCCTGTTACGAAACTCAATATTCTACTCTCTATAAAAATTTCATGATTTATGAACCTTCTTAAGTCGATCCTTTATATTTTCAAAGTTCGTAATTCGTAGCAGTTTTTGTCGGGTAAACCACTTTTAGTAAAACGGCCATAACCTTTGATCCGTAAATCGGAATCAAGCGATTAAAGTGCCTAAACGATCCTTATAACATTCTATATCATAAACAAGGGTTAATTTTCAAGAAACTATAGTTTACATCTTCGGGACTTTCTGCAAAAACTTAAGTTACGCTTTGTTCGTTTTAGCGAGATTACGTTTACGATCGGAGTTTCGTTTATGCCTTAAATCTTTATACTACCACCAACAATCATCATAAACACACTAACTCCTCTCAATAACATCATGTTCTTGAGGCAACAACAATCAACCTTAAATCTACTTAACTAAATATCAAGATCTCAACAATATCACCACTAAAACTAGGTTTACAACTACATACTAAAATGATCTTGAAATTGAATCTTAAATAAAGTTGGGTCAAAGATTTTTACCTTTTTGTCAGAGTCCTCGGAGTCCATCTAAGTTCTGCAAATAAAATATCTTGTAAAACGTGTTATTTTGCAAAACATGTTACACAAATAGCATAACTTCAACAAAATCATGCAAATCTCTTATATTTATAGTACAATATGTATGTTCTGCTATATGTTCTGTAACATGAACATTTATGTTCTGCAAACTAAATATGTTTTGTAGAATAATATATTTTTGCAATGTTCTACTTGTAAAATGTATGCAATCTACAAGATTTTTAATAGAATAGTGATGTTTGTCGAAAAATAATATGTTTTGCAATATTTTAAGCTATATTTTACTTGCAAAACATATATGGACTCCGAGGACTCCAATTAAAAGGTGGACTCTATAGAACTTTACTCTATATTATACTATATAGATATCATACAGAAAAAGAGAGAGAATAATTTCACTATATATTCTTGTATATGTTACAAGCTCAAATATGAGGTTTATTTATAGGTTTACAAGATATGAGATACATGAACTTGTAGAGTTAAGAGTCATGAATCAAAAGTCTAAGTTACAAGAAGATTAAAAAGTAAAGGTTGGTATCGAGAATATTTTAGGATCATCCACTAATATACATATCACCCCCCTTGAATGACACATACTAACATCACGACTCGTTAAAAACTTACTAGAAAAAATCATGTGGAAAAATCCTAATGAAATAAAAATAGTACATATATTGTACATAATTTAATTTGAGAAATGTACTATGTCTTCCCCTTATTTTAACAGAAATATCGAAATTTACGCATTTTAATCTTGTTCACCAATTTCTCGAATGATGATGTAAGAAGTGCTTTAGTAAACAAGTCTGCTGGATTTTCCCACGAGCGAATCTGACAAACATCAATTTCCCCCTTTTGTTGAAGTTCATGAGTAAAGAAGAATTTTGGATCAATGTGTTTTTTCTGATCTCCTTTAATGTAGCCTTCTTTAGTTTGAGTGATGCATGCTTTATTATCTTCAAACAGATAATTAAGACTTTCTTTATTAACTGAAAGACTGTATGATTCCCGAATATGATGGACCAAAAATCTTAACCATACGCATTCATGACTTGCTTCATGAAGATGATTCGAAGAAGTTGCTGCAAGAAGCTGTTTTGTAGATCGCCACAATATTGCAGTATCACCATATGTGAATATGTAACATGTTTGTGATCTTTCTTTATGTGGATCAGACCGGTATCTTGCATCTGTATAACTAACTAATTCCACTTTTGAGTCTTTGGAATAAAACAAATTCATATTCATTGTTCCTCGAAGATATCTAAATATTTGTTTGACACCAGTCCAGTGTCTTCGAGTTCGGGCAGAACTATGTCTTGCCAGCAGATTAACGAAAATTGCAATATCAAGATGTGTGCAATTGGTAAGTTACATTAGTGCACCAATATCACTAAGATATAGTACTTCAGGACTAAGAAGTTGTCCTCCCTTTTCTCTTGGGCGGAATGAATCCTTATATTTTTCAAGCGTATAACCATAGGTGTATTCACAGGATATGCTTTATCCATAATAAATCGTTTAAGGACCTTTTCAATATATGCGGACTGGTGGACAAAAATTTCTTTAGATAAATGTTCGACTTGGAAACCAAGATAAAGTTTTGTATTATCCAAGTCTATGATTTCAAATTCTCTTTTCAAATATTCAATTCCCTCATGAAGTTCTTCCGTGTTACTAATGATATTTAAATCATCATAGACTGCAACGATAATGATACTCATTTTTGTCTTTTTAATAAAAACACATGAATAAATTACATTATTAATATATCCATCTTTCAAAAGGTACTCACTAAGACGATTATACCACATTCGACCCGATTGTTTTAACCCGTATAATGATCTTCGTAATTGAATTGAGTAAATCTCTCAGGATCTTGAATTATATACCTCGGGCATTTTTAATCCATCAAGAATTTTCATGTAAATATCACTATCAAGTGACTCATACAAGTAGGCAGTCACAACATCCATCAAATTCATTCAGATCCCTCTTAGAATTAATAATCTTATTAAAAATCTGAATGTTGTTGCATCCATTATTGGGGAATAAGTTTTTTCGTAATCGATTTTCGGTCTTTGTGAGAAGCCTTGAGCAATAAGACGTGCCTTTTATCTCAAAACTTCATTTTTCTCATTTCTTTTACCCACAAATACCCATCTATATCCAACGAGTTTTGCACCTGCAGGTGTTGGGACAATAGGTCCAAAAACTTGGCTTTTTTAGGTGATTTCAATTCTGCCTCAATAATATCTTTCTATTTTGGCCAATCATTTCTTCTTTTACATTCATAAATCGATCTAGGTTAATGATCCTCGATTTCCTCAAAAATGTCAAGTACAGTTGCATATGCAAATATATCATCCATGACAATTTCTTTTCAATTCTACCTTTTCCCTGAAATGATATAATTTATCGAGATGTCTTCATTGTCATCAATTATAGGTACTTGATCATCTTTTTAAGACATCTCTTTGGTGATCAAATTAATTTCCTTAGAAATGATGTCATTTGGTGTACCAGCTCGTTTTTCAAGTTTCCTTGATTTTCTAGAATTTTTAGCTTTGGATCCAACAGGTCTACCACGCTTCTGAAGGGCTTTAAACTCATTTGCTAGCAAACTTTATTATCTTCATCCAGAATTTTGATTTTACAAGGAACATTTACAACTGGTATATGTGACTTTATCACTATCTTGACATCAGTAAATGAGTCGGGCAATATATTTGTAATTTATTGTAGGTAGATAATATTTTGAACTTCAAGTTCACATTGACTTGTACGAGGATCATAATGAGAAAGAGTAACTGCATTCCATAAAATTTCTTGTCTTTCTTTTTCAAATTTTGACTTGTCGCCCTCTAATGCAAGAAAAAATGTCTCATCGATTCGATAGTCGGCAAATCTTGCCTTGATAAATCACCAATCATGGGCTCCAAATATTTTATAATTGAGGAAGAGTCAAACCCAACATATATCCCTAATGTTCTTTGGGGTCCCATTTTTGTTTGTTAGGGAGGAGATATAGGAACATAAATAACACACCCAAAAATTCTTAAGTGAGAGACATTTGGTTTTTGACCATATATAAGTTGTAAAGGGGAATATTTATAATAGGCAGGTAATATTAAGCGAACTAATGATACAGCATGTAATATTGCATGTCCCCAAGCAGTACTTGGTAAATTTGTTCTCTTGGGTAAAGGTCTAGCAATCAATTGCAGCCTCTTAATAAACGATTCTGCTAAATCATTTTGGGTATGCGTGAGAGGAGCCGTATATTCTATTTCAATCCCAATTGACTTGCAATAATTATTAAATGATTGGGATGTAAATTCTCTAGCATTATTTATTCAACTTTTCTTAACTGCATGATCCGGAAATTGTGTCCTCGGCCGAATTATTTGAGTAAGGAGTCTGGCGAATGCCATGTTATGAGTGGACAATAAGCTAACATGTGACCATCGTGTCGATGCATCTATAAGTACCATAAAGTACTGAAATGGTCCACTTGATGGAGTAATAGGTCCACATATATCTCCTTGAATTCTTTCCAAAAATGATGGACATTCAATTGCAACTTTAACATGCGATGGTCTTGTTATCAATTTTTCTTGAAAGCAAGCAACATTAGAATAATCTTTGAACAACGAAACAATATTATTCTTTTAAGTATGTTCATTTGAATTATCTATTATTCTTCGCATCATTGTTGTACCCGGATGGTCCAAATGATCATGCCATATAAAAAATTATCCGAGTCTAATAATTTTTTATTCATCACCATGTGTGATTCAACTGGATTTATATATTTATAATATAATCTATAATTATATGATAGGAGATTTTCCATAATTTGCTTCCTTCCTAAGACTATAGACATGATACATAAATATTCATCATCCTTTTTATTCATCACAATATGATAGCCGTTATAGCATATGTATTTGAAACTTAGAAGGTTTCGTTTTGATCGGATGGAAAATATTGCATTCTCGATAAATAAATGTGTACCATTAGGTAACACTATATTTGCTCTTCTGGAGCCTTCAATAAGATCTGACACACCCAATATCTTATTTACATTAGCTTTAGCCAATAGTAGATACGAAAAATAATCTTTACTTTTTAATATTGTATATGTTGTTGCACTATCCACCAAAAAAAATAATTCATTTTCTTTTATGGCACATAATGAGAGGTTGCTGGCCAGATTTCTTCACAAGGTAAATAAATTTAATATTAAAAATATAATAAACACAAACATATCATTCACCATCAAAGAAAATTATATAATAAGCAATTGTAATGACAATCATTGAATTTCAACATAAAAACTTAAAAGCAAGATCTTTAACATTTAACTTAAATATCTCAATCATCAGTTTTGGCCATCTTCATTCCCATCATTAAAAAAATCACCAACTTCCATATGAGTGAGGCTTGGAGGATCAACTGGATCCCCAACACCAAGATGTGGCTCAAGATGGGCTATCCTTAATGGATCATTTTGTTTGGTGAAGTTAGTTTCAACATTATTCAAGAAGGCCTGATAAAGGTGTGGCGCCCTAAAATCCGGGGTCGGGAATCTCAGAGGCCATGCCGTCTAAACCTCTATAAACCACATACCTCACACCACAATATATAAATACTCATACTTTATGACCCCACACTTATCACACACACACACACACTTACATATTATTGACTTGGAAATGAACCATTCATTACTAGAGTAGATTAAACCGCAAAGTGATAATTATTACAACCCAAAAGTAATTAAGTCTTACCGGGGAATAACTTTTAAGTAAGGCTAGCCCGTCAGCCAAATATACGTTTCTTATTTATTACCTTACATAAGTCATACTTATAAATAAGCCGAACTAAAAACAACTGAAAACCAATCCAGCTTATTCGGACTACCTGCGGTACATGACCAAACAATCTATGGAACAACTGGCCATTTCCTACCCGTTTCCTGTATGTGGTTCTCATGGTAGGCATCTTGATTCACTATTGTGTTGTGTCATTTAAAATAAAGCAAGAGTGAGATATAGTGCCTAGCATAATAATGTACAGTATGAAAATGAGTGTATGATAAACTTACATAAAACATCATATATGATAATTACGTTTATTCAAAAATAGTTTCCCTTGGTGATACACACCTTTTATGAAAACAATCCTCTAGTGGATTTTATTAACCTGCGAATACCTTAATAGTAAACCCAACACCTAGGCTTGGGTTACGGTATTACATCACAATTCCAATTGGAAGTATAGGACATTCGTTGGAGCCACCGCATACGATGATCAGTCATACGATGATAAAAGTAACCTTTTCTACTAGTCGAAGGACGACACCTTCGTATCCCAGTTATCACCCTTGCCGCATACGGGCTATGTGTCCTCATTTCGGGTATACACACACTTCGCAGGTCCTTAGGTACATGCTGTACCGTCTCCTACGGTACCAGTAGTCTATCCAATACACGTAGTACTTGGATCCTACCCCTCCCTTGTCCTTTAGGAGTTCCTATCATTTCCCGAGAACTCGAACCACATCAAAGTTCCCCCAAGCGTTTTGCTTGTTGATAGGCATAGCTTTACTTCACATATATATATATATATGTACTTTCAAAAGTTTCGGAGGAAGTACTAAGGATGTGAGTTGACCGTTGTCAACGGATAATTAAATAAGGGGGAGTTTCTCTTTGAAACTATATTCAGAATATAAAAATAAGTCGAGATAATATTCTCCGACAATCTGAAATTATTCGAATGATTTTACAAAAATCAGAAAGTATTTTAAATCAGGTTCCATGATTTATAAATCATAAAGAAACCCTTTAATGAATAATAATTAATTAAATGATAATCGATAAATAATTAAACCTCGAATGAGTTTACTCTTTAAAAGAATATTTAAAATAATATTACTCAACTAGTTTATTTCTACGTAATTAATAATCTTTAATGTTTAATCAGGTTTGAAATAAATAATCGTTGGAGTATACTTCTCCCATAATAAAGGAATATGTATAAGATATTTATTATTCAAATAATAAAATGTAGTTGAGGGAATATGATCGTTGGGAAATCGTTTCAATAAAAGTTCGAGATATTTTTAATTTTTCGTAAGTGGACGTTGAGTCCCTTTAAAACATACTATTATGGACTTGTAATCGTCCTATAACATCACCAGAATGATTTCCGGGTTTTCATCTTAAAATCCCGACCGACTCTCGGTCTTATAATCATACGTCACGCTTAAAGCGGAATTAAATATTTTACGATATATACTTATCGTACAATATCGCCATATTATACGAAAAGTTCAATTACTACGTATCATGGCAAGCATGATATTTATGCAATGATAATAACACAATCCTTTCACAAAACAACAGTAAATGGAGTTGGGTTCGTAAACTTACCTGGATATCTCGAGGTGGAGGATGCTCTAGGTTCCGCTCGGAAATCTAAAATCTTAACACAATTCATTTTGTTAGGTCATGTTCTAATTTACGGCTACCCGCACTCATGCGCTAATTATTATGTACCATCTCAACTTATTTTATCCTTATTATTCCTTTAAGTCCTTATTCATATTATGGTCGCTTCCTTTTTAAAAGTATTTTAAGTTCATTTTCATTTTCGTCGTCGGCCCCGCTTATGAATTCTACGGTTTCTAATCGCGCGGTCTCGGCTTCGATATTTTTATAAAATTGAAAAATCATTATTCTTACTTGAAATTTTTATGGCAGTTAGGAAACTCAATATACTACTCTCTGTAAACAATTCATGATTTATGAACCTTCTTAAGTCGATCCTTTTTATTTTCAAAGTTTGTAATTTGTAGCAGTTTTTCTCGCGTAAACCACTTTTAGTAAAACGGCCATAACCTTTTATCCGTAAATCGAAATCAAGCGATTCAAGCGCCTAAACGATCCTTATAACATTGTCTATCATAAAAAAGGGTTAATTTTTAAGAACTACAGTTTAAATTTTCGGGACTTTCTGTTACGCTTTGTTCATTTTAGCGAGATTACGTTTACGATCGAAGTTTCGTTTATGCCTTAAATCTTTATACTACCACGAACAATCATCATATCATCATCAAAACACTAACTCCTCTCAATAAAATTATTTTCTTGAAGCAACAACAATCAACCTTAAATCTACTTAACTAAACATCAAGATCTCAACAATATCACCACTAAAACTAGGTTTACAACTACATACTAAAAGGATCTTGAAATTGAATCTTAAATAAAGCTGGGTCAAAGATTTTTACCTTTATTGAAAGATTGAGATATTTCTTGATGATGGTGAAGTCTTGAGAGTGCTTGGTATGGTTTTTGGAACCTAAAACCACCATTGAAATCAAGAAACCAAAAAAGAGTTACTATTCATACTATTCATTAGCAACTTTCTTGATTTTATTTCGTCCATCAAATCTTAATAAAAAGGGATCAACGATTTATCTTACCTTAGTTTGGTTTTTAGGAAGCTTGAGAATTAATGGGAGGATTTATCCATGGCTAGAACTTGAAGATTTGAATTTGATTTCCTTGGTTTTGAAGAAGAAGCCGAATGGAGCTTCTTTGGGAGAGAGGGAGTGTTTTTATGTTTGCTCCTTGGTTACTTCTAGGAAATGATGTTGGTGATATCTTATATTGATTTGATATTCTCCTAGTTTAGGATACTAGGTTTATTCTTGTATCCAAATCCATGAACAAATCTACTAGCTTGTGGTAGATTACAAGCTAAGCCACTTGCTTAGCTTCCTTAACTTACTATTCCAGTAGCCTTGGTTGATCATCCTATCTCTAGATCACTATTTGATAAAGTAACCATGGTTACTTTCTTACCATGGTTAGTTAGTGCATTACGTTTATTTAATCGTTTACGTGTTCGCTCGGTCGTTTAAACGTTTTCGTAATACTTCCTCGTAAATGGTTCGCGACATTCCTTTCGTATTTATTCTTTATGTTTTGAATTATCATACTTGGGTATAATTCCGTAGGGTTTTATATTCGTAATTATATTATGCTTCCCGTAACCCTCGATGATTCGTAAATATGGTCATTTTTCAAAGTTCATTTTTTCCGAAAACTAATAGCGTTTACATACACTTATTTGGTACGTAAAATCATAATATCAACTCCGAAACTAATTTTCTCATGCACTACATAGTGTGGGCTCAAAATTTTTTCCCGTCCGTCAGGGTTACTATTCATTAAACGTTTTACAAGGTCTAAAAAATTCGAGTTATTACAGCCTTCCCCTCTAACAAGGATTCCGTCCTGGAATCAATTAGAAAATAAGTGGGGGTATTTATTCCTCATTACGTCTTCAAGTTCCCAAGTTGACTCTTCGACATTTTGATTCCTCCATAAGATTCTAACCAGCTTCACAGTCTTGTTCCTCAACACTTGTTCTTTTGGGTCCATTATCCTTACTGGCTGCTCGATGTAGGTCAGGTCTAGTTGTAAATCTACCTGCTCGTATTCTATTACGTGTCGTACATCTGCGTGGTACTTCCTTAACATGGACACATGGAACACATTGTGTACTTGTTGCAGATTAGGAGGCAAGGCGAGCTCGTAAGATAGAGGTCCTATTCTCCTCAGAATTTCAAAGGGTCCTATGAATCTGGGACTCAGCTTCCCTTTCTTCCCAAATCTCATCACTCCTTTCCATGGAGATACCTTCAATAGCACTGATTCTCCTACTTCATATTCCCTATCCTTCCTGGTCTGGTCAGCGTACTTTTTTTGTCTGTCCTGAGCTGCTACCAGTCTTTTCCTGATGAGTCCCACCATTTCCCTGGTCTGTTGGACCAACTCTGGTCCCATTATCTTGTGTTCTCCAACTTCATCCCAACATAGGGGAGATCGACATCTCCTTCCATAAAGAGCTTCATACGGACGCATTCCTATGCTAGCATGATAGCTATTGTTGTAGGCAAATTCGATAAGGGGTAAGTGATCATTCCAATTTCCTTTAAAATCAATGGCACATACTCACAGCATATCTTTTAGGGTCTAAATATCCTTTCGCTTTGTCCATCAGTCTGGTGGTGGTAAGCGGTACTCATGTTTAGTCTGGTGCCTACGCATTCTTGGAAGCTTCTCCAAAATCGGGAATTAAACCTTGGGTCTCTATCTGACACTATGGCTACAGGATTGCCATGTATTACTACAATTTCTTTGAAGTAAATGTCCACCAACTTGTCTACGGTGTACCTTTCGTTGATTGGTAGGAAGTGTGGGGACTTGGTCAATCTATCTATGATAACCCGTATGGCGTCGTGATTGGTCTTTGTCCTTGGTAGGCCTTTCACAAAATCCATGGCTATATGCTCCTATTTCCATTCCGGAATTTCCAGGGGCCGTAATAGTCCACTAGGTCGCTGATGTTCAGCCTTCACTCTCTGGCATGTCAAGCACTTGCTGACCCACTCTGCTACTTCTCTCTTCATGTTAGGCCACCAATAATATTCCTTAAGGTCACGGTACAACTTCGTACTTCCTGGGTGGATTGAATATTTGGAGCTGTGCCCCTCGTGCAGCAGCTCGTCCTTTAACTCTTGCATATTTGGTATCCAAATTCCGGACGCATACCTCATGATCCCTTTCTCGTCCTTCTCGCATCTCACTTCCTCACCGGTCAATGTTCCTCTTTCTTCGCTCATCTTCTTTTTCTGACATACTCGTATCTTTTTAGTGAGTTCCGACACTAGCTTAATCTCAAATAATCCTTCCGTTCCTTTATCGGTCATTCTCACGTCGATTTCCATTTTCTCAAATTCTTTAATTAACTCATCTGATGTCATTATCATCTTGAGTCTTTTCTTCCTACTAAGGGCGTCAGCCACCACATTGGCTTTACCCGGGTGATACAAAATTTCATAGTCATAGTCCTTAATCAACTCAACCATCTCCTCAGTCTCATGTTCAGTTCCTTTTGAGTGAAAATATATTTTAGGCCTTTATGGTCTGTGTAGATCTCGTATTTCTCACCGTATAGGTAGTGTCTCCAAAATTTCTGGGCAAATACTATGGCTGCTAATTCTAGATCATGCGTCGGGTATCTGCTCTCATACTCCTGAAATTTCCGAGAGGCATACACTATAACTTTTCCGTGCTGCATCAGTACACATCCTAATCCTTTAAATGATGCATCGCTGTATATCACAAACTCTCCCTTTCCATCGGGAAGAGCGAGCACTGGTGCTGACACCAGCCTCCTTTTCAGTTCCTGAAAGCTTTCCTCACATTTCTCTGTCCATACAAACTTTTCTATCTTCCGGGTAAGTCCAGTCAGTGGACCAGCTATCTTACCAAAGTCTTGCACGAATCTTCGGTAATATCCTGCTAAACCCACAAAACTCCTAACCTCTGTTGGGGTACTTGGTCTTTCCCAGTTGGATACCGCCTCTATTTTGGCGGGGTCAACTAAAACTCCTTTGCTACTCACCACATGTCCTAAAAACTGAACTTCTCTTAACCAAAACTCGCACTTCGAGAACTTGGCATACAATTTCTCGTTCCTCAAGATTTCTAAGACTGTCCTTAAATGTTCTGCATGTTCTTGTTCTGTCTTTGAGTAGATTAGAATATCATCTATAAAAACTATCACACATATATCTAGGTACTTTTTGAACACTCTGTTCATCAAATCCATAAAGGCTGTGAGTGCATTGGTTAGCCCAAACGACATGACTAAGAACTCATAGTGTCCATACCTAGTGCGAAAAGCAGTCTTCGGTATATCCTCAAGTTTGATTTTCAGCTGGTGATATCCTGTCCTCAAATCTATTTTGGAAAAATACACAACTCCCTTGAGTTGATTGGATAGGTCATCAATCTTAGGGAGAGTGTACCTATATGGCCTTGGATCCTAACCCACCCTTGTCCTTTAGGAGTTCCTATCATATCCCGAGAACTCAAACCACATCGAAGTTCCCCCAAGCGTTTTGCTTGTTGATAGGCATAGCTTTACTTCATATATCTATATGTACTTCCGAAAGTTTCGGAGGAAGTACTAAGGATGTGAGTTGACCGTTGTCAACAGATAATTAAATAAGGGGGAGTTTCTCTTTGAAACTATATTCAAAATATAAAAATAAGTCGAGATAATATTCTCCGACAATCTGAAATTATTTGAATGATTTTCCGAAAATCAGAAAGTATTTTAAATCAGGTTCTATGATTTTTAAATCATAAATAAACCCTTTAATGAATAATAATTAATTAAATGATAATCGATAAATAATTAAATCTCGAATGAGTTTACTCTTTAAAATAATATTTAAAATAATATTCCTCAACTAGTTTATGTGTACGTAATTAATAATCTTTAATATTTAATCAGGTTTGAAATAAATAATCGTTGGAGTATACTTCTCCCATAATAAAGGAATAGGTATAAGATATTTATTATTCGAACAATAAAATATAGTTGAGGGAATATGATCGTTGGGAAATCATTTTAATAAAAGTTCGAGGTATTTTTAATGTTTCGTAAGTGGAGGTTGAGTCCCTTTAAAACGTACTATTATAGACTTGTAATCGTCCTATAACATCACCGGAATGATTTCCGGGTTTTCATCTTAAAATACCGACCGACTCTCGGTCTTATAATCATACATCATGCTTAAAGCGGAATTAAATATTTTACGATATATACTTATCGTACAACATCGCTACATTATGTGAAAAGTTCAATTACTACGTATCATGGCAAGCATGGTATTTATGCAATGATAATAAAAACAATCCTTTCACAACACAACAGTAAATGGAGTTGGGTTCGTAAACTTGCCTGGGTATCTCGAGGTGGAGGATACTCTAGGTTCCGCTCGGAAATCTATAATCATAACACAATTCATTTCCTTAGGTCCCGTTCTAATTTACGGCTACCCGCACTCATGCGCTAATTATTATGCATCCTCTCAACTTATTTTATCCTTATTATTCCTTTAAGTCCTTACTCAGATTATGGTCGCTTCCTTTTTCAAAATATTTTAAGTTCATTTTCATTTTCGTCGTCTGCTCCGCTTATGAATTCTACGGTTTCTAATCACGCGGTCTCGACTCCGATATTTTTATAAATTTGAAAAATCATTATTCTTACTTGATATTTTTATGGCCGTTAGGAAACTCAATATGAAACTCTCTTTAAAAATTTCATAATTTATGAACCTTCTTAAGTCGATCCTTTATCTTTTCAAAGTTCGTAATTCGTAGCAGTTTTTGTCGCGTAAACCAATTTTAGTAAAACGGCCATAACTTTTGATCCGTAAATCGGAATCAAGCGATTCAAGTGCCTAAACGATCCTTATAACATTGTATACTATAAACAAGGGTTAATTTTCAAGAAACTACAGTCTAAATCTTCGAGACTTTCTGCAAGAACTTAAAGTTACGCTATGTTCATTTTAGCGAGATTACGTTTACGATCGGAGTTTCGTTTATGCCTTAAATCTTTATACTACCACCAACAATCATCATATCATCATCAACACACTAACTCCTCTCATGAACATCATGTTATTTAGGAAACAACAATCAACCTTAAATCTACTTAACTAAATATCAAGATCTCAACAATATCACCACTAAAACTAGGTTTACAACTACATACTAAAAAAATCTTGAAATTGAATCTTAAATAAAGTTGGGTCAAAGATTTTTACCTTTCTTGAAAGCTTGAGATGTGTTCTTGATGATGGTGAAGTCTTAAGAGTGCTTGGTATGGTTTTTGGAACCTAAAATCACCATTGAAAACAAGAAACCAAAAAAGAGTTACTATTCATACTATTCATTAACAACTTTCTTGATTTCATTTCACCCATCAAACCTTAATAAAAATGGATCAAAGATTTATATTACCTTAGTTTGGTTTTTAGGAAGCTTGAGAATTAATGGGAGAATTTATCCATGCTAGAACTTGAAGATTTGAATTTGATTTCCTTGGTTTTGAAGAAGAAGCCGAATGGAGTTTCTTTGGGAGAGAGGGAGTGTTTTTATGCTTGCTCCTTGGTTGCTTCTAGGAAATGATGTTGGTGATATCTTATATTGATTTGATATTCTCCTAGTTTAGGATCCTAGGTTTATTCTTGTTGCCAAATCCATGGACAAATCTACTAGCTTGTGGTAGCTTACAAGCTAAGCCACTTGCTTAGCTTCCTTAGCTTGCTATTCCATTAGCCTTGGTTGATCATCCTATCTCTAGCTCACTATTTGATAAATTAACCATGGCTACTTTTTTACCATGATTAGTTAGTGCGTTACGTTTATTTAATCGTTTACGCGTTCGCTCGGTCGCTTAAACGTTTTCGTAATACTTCCTCGTAAATGGTTCGCGACGTAATTTCTTTCGTATTTATTCCTTATGTTTTGAATTATCATACTTGGGTATAATTCCGTAGGGTTTTATATTCGTAATTATATTATGATTCCCGTAATCCTCGATGATTCGTAAATATGGTCGTTTTTCAATGTTCGTTTTCTTTGAAAAATAATAACATTTACATACACTTATTTGTTACGTATAATCATAATATCAACTCCGAAACTCATTTTCTCATGTACTACATAGTGTGGGCTCAAAAGTTTTTCCCGTCCGTCGGGGTTACTATTCATTAAACATTTTACAAGGTCTCAAAAATTCGAGTTATTACAAAAGGTCAACAAGATGCTTGGAGTGCGACAAGTATATCTCCAATGACCTTTAATTCCACATATATTACAAGTACTTTCAACCTTTTGAACCATCATATTATCCTTTGGTTTCTCCTCATTTTTCTTCCACTTCTGGTGGTGAGGCTTCTTTTTAAAATTGAAAATTTTTGGTGACCACGACCATGCCCAAAATTTCGACCACGGGCACGTCCATATCCACGCCCACGCTCACGTCCACGTCCAAATGGCTTATTTGGCCCATATTCATTTCTAGTCACAACATTCACTTCGGAAAATGATGTTGAGCCAATTGGGCATGCTTGATGATTTTCCAATAAGATTTCATTATTTTGTTCAACAAGAAGCAAAACTGAAATAAGATCAGAATATTTTGTGAATCCACGTTCACGATATTACTGGTGCAAGAGCATATTATTGGCATGGAATGAAGAGTATGTTTTCTCCAACTTATCTTTATCGGTGATATTTTCACCACATAATTTCAGTTGAGATGTAATTTTTAACATTGCAGAATTATACTCGCTCATATTTTTATAATCTTG
Organism: Apium graveolens; assembly: GCF_009905375.1. Taxonomy (NCBI): domain Eukaryota; kingdom Viridiplantae; phylum Streptophyta; class Magnoliopsida; order Apiales; family Apiaceae; genus Apium; species Apium graveolens. The sequence continues at coordinate 35,992,763 of NC_133652.1, forward strand.
CAAGCGCAAGTGGAGCCAATCTCACCATTTTCTAGTGGTCATGCCTCTCTTTTAGACCTATCTAAAGAGTTGATGGATCTTTAATAATCAAATATTCGGTTTTCAAACCTTCATCAAGATGATGGTGGAGAAATAACTTTTACCTTATCTTGCTCAAAGGCCTTATTTTCCTCTTTTATTGTGTCACCGAGACCCATAACACTTAGATGAATTTCCGCATCCAAAATTTATGTCAAATAATTTTTTTCGGTGACATCAAGTGCGTTGAACTCAAGTTTTATAAGATTTGACATTGCAAATACTAAAATAAATAATGTAAAAATTATCTTGAGAGCAAATATATGTGACAAAAATTCAATAAATTTAATTATGCAAGCCATAAAAAAGGTCTATACTACAAAAACAAAATATCATGATTACGATCAATGACTTGATTAATTGTAGTAAATACATAGACAAATTATAAACTCAATGATTTAAGAGACACATGTATATGAACAATAATTAAAAACGGGGTGACGGATAATAGTTAAGTAAGGAACATGCGATCAAGTGGTGGCTAGCGTGAAAAATAAATAAAACTTCTATACTAATGCTACTGACTTTCATTTAAAAAAATAACTTATAGTTGAGAAAACTTATTATTTTATTAAAGGAGACTACATCCCTCTTATATCCATATTATTGGAGAGCAATGGATTAAATATTACTCGAATATATTATCACAAATATTTTATTAAAAATACAAAAGTCACCTAATACATAGTTGTTACATGAAAGAAATTGTATTCACAAAATTCTAACCTTTTTTTATTAGAAACAAAAGAGTCCTCTAATACAAAATTATCACAAATATCTTCTCTATATAATAGGAGAACATGATGATAAAATTCATGAGATTTTTTATTCTCATTGAAATAACTTTTTTACCCTTGTATGCGTTATTTATTGGAAACAAAATATTATTCAAGAGAATCGAACCAAGGTGTTACAATTACTTTGCAAGAGCTCTAACCACTATGCTACATAAAAAATACGTGTTGTTAATCATACACATATTAAGTATGCTTGTGTGTCTTTAAACAAATAGATATTTGGTATTTCAATTATTAAGAATTACTATTAACTTATAATCATATTTTTCTTTTACATTTGCTACGTTGTATCATATTATTATATAATATTTTTTAAATTAACATATATGTAATATTTCGTTAAATACACACGATATTAAGCAGGGTTAATCAAATTGAAATTAAGTATTATAAATTTATGATGAAATATATTCAATAGTTTAATAAATATATTTTATCCCAATTGATTACCGATTTAATTTAAATTAATTAATATATATAAATGCACTAAATTATATTATATTATTGGATCCATTCTATAATATTTATAGAATACAATTAGATTGATCACGACAAATGTCATAGAATTACTTCATAAAATTCTAAAAGAATTTATAAATTTATAAATTATGACAAATATTTATGACAATTGAGTCGAATTTATAAAAATAATTTTACAAAATAAATTAATAATATTATTGAATTAGTATATGGAGAAAGACTTTAATCATTAACGAATAAAAGTCGCGCCAACGATTAAAATAATGCTATATTAATCCTTATCCTAGAAAATCATCCATGTATGGCCTATATCAACACGATCATCACTATAATATATTCTCAAATACATATCTCATGCTACATACATATATTCTTAACTACACGTCATCGCCATGAATATAACATCTTTTAAGGACATTTTAATACGATATCAATGAAGTTGAACAGAGACATTGTCGATTCCAAATACAACAAGTTTCAATTACCGTACACCCATAAATATTGGACTTACACAAACTACAATTAGTATCGACAAATCTTTAACTCAAATATTGCATCTACCCAAAATATCTATCATAACCATAATCATCAAAGACTTAAAAGGAAAAATCAGAAATACTACAAAATATTTCATCACTAAAAATTCAAAATAATCATTAGGTATAAGCTGTTCGAGTGATATTTTTACCACACTTCAAATAAATTATTAAGTACTATACATTTTATTTTCTAGCAAAACTCATACTAAAGTTTTTTTTTATAAAAGTAATTTTTCTTGTCCTTTTTCATGATAAAATATAAGAACAAAACTTTAAATATAATTTTAATGGCCATATTTGTTTCTTATTTTTTTAATTTTTAAAAATATTTACACCTATTTTTAAAATTGAAAGCTGAAAAAAATTGATAATTAGACCGTCTTAAGTGACTGCAAATGATTACTTGCTGAGATCGGTGAACAAAATGATATATCGGTTTTATTTCAGTGACCAATTTAATATTTAACACACTGAAAATATCATAAAAATACTTGATGTTATATCAAGAATATCATTCTGAAACTCTGTGCATTCCAAGTTAAAATCATAAATATATTTTGTTATCCGACACTTTGAGAAATACACTGTCACATGTGTATTGTAATGCTTACCACTTACAAAAGTTGACGACAATAATGATTTTGGTACGAAGTTTAAAAAACAAAAGGATCATGAATCTTCCACAAAGATATTTTTCTTTTTAATATAAAAAGATATTATGTATTCTACATTCATACTTTTTAACTATGCATTTTACAATTTATTTTCCTTTTCGTAAAAAATATATAAATGTAATTGTATCTCATGGATAATTGTAACTTTTAGTTTCCGGTTTCATCCTACTTCTTCCACATTCAGCTTGCATGATTAAGAATGTAGAAATTTAGTTACAAAATGAATTGTTTTTTAATATAAAATCTCACATAAAAAATGACAGTCGACGGATATTTTGATGACTACTAGAGAATGTCTCGTGGCTCGCACGGGCTATTATGCTAGTATTATTGATACTAATTTTGTTACATCTTAATATATAATAAAGATGTCAAAAACAACACTCCAAGTTTATTATAAATAGTTATCAACTAATCTAGAAAAATAAAAGTATGCAATTATAGATATTCATGTTCACAAAAATTAAGTCACGTATTTAAACAAAACAAAATTAAATTAGAATAGACAGGAATTTATTAGGTCGTATAATTCCTAATCATATATTTACGTGCAAAAATAAACAAAACAACGTAAAAATAAACAAAACAACAGTGATCATGGTTTAATAATCAAGAGTGTTAAAAATTTCAGTTAGAGAGATTGTAGTCAGAAGGAAAAACTTTAAAAGATTGCATGGTACACTATTAATAAACATAAAGATTATATATTATGGAGGCAAACTAAAGTATATATTTTGATTCATAAATGGTTTACATATGTTTCTTTACCGCCTTGATCCTTAAACAACCTTGCTAACACCTGAATCTTGACATCACCTTGATATTCACTACTAGAAAACCTTCAATAGACATCGGCCAGAAACAGATGTTAAAGGTTTTCCTGACCGATGTCTATGCAGGTGTAGAGAAAGGTATCCCCATATGACATCGATTGTGGACTGATGTCTGGGAACAACTTTAACATCGGTTCCGAGTTAAAACCCGATGTATATTTTCTATTTTTAAATAGAAACTGCATTATAGCCTTTTAAATATAGCTTTAATATGATCTAATTATGAACTTTAACATTTAATTTACAAGGTATAAATCAGCATTAACATCGATTTTAAACTTAAAACTAATGTCAAAATTACCTTTTTACATCACTTGTAAATGAAAACTGATGTTAGAGGTTTTATTAGACATCAGTTCTTCAACTAAAAATGATGTGTTTGATAGTTTTAACATCAGTTTAGTTTTAGAAACCGTAGTCTTCCTACCTCTTTAAAATCAGTGTCTAGTCGATGTAAAAATATAGGACCTTTCTCTACACCCACATATACATCAGTTGTTATAATCCTTCACATCAGTTGGTAGTAGATGTCTGGGGTCTGGGACCATTAACATCAGTTTTCAGAAGCTGTACATCCAACTGATATCTATTGACTATACATTAGCCTTCACTGATTTTATTATATGCACCCCAAAAAAAATAAAATTCTAAAAATAAAACATATTCCAAAACAAAAATCTACCAAAAATATTAAAGACAATACCAACAAATGAAATCGCAAAATTATGTTTATCATTACCAAACCACCAACAAACTTCATAAGTCATCAAATGTATAGACTAACTATATTATTTAATCCATCCAATCGACCAACTACACACATCATATCTAAACTACACAGTACAACTAATCTTCCACTACAAACAGAGTCAAAAATGTTCCAGGGAACATATGTAGCTACTAGTTAGGCACATGCATTTCCTCAATACCACTTTTGACCGCGATGTCAGAATCTTGAAGCATTCCCACGTCATTTGCTCCATCACACCAACTGCGCCAATGTCGTCTTTCCAGTTTCTTCTTACCAAGTCCAGTAACCTTCATTTTTATAATAAGAACTAGAATTTTAGTACAAAGGTAAACTTCTCAAAATTCTTGGTGTCAAATGAACATTAAACAAAATATTAGTACTTGGTTATATCATAAACTAGAAGTGCTCCTGCTACTCCTCTGTAATACAACCTAGTGATGGACCTGAAGGATTCTTGCCCAGCCTTAAAACAACACAATTTTCACCACCAAGTCATTTCACATAAATATATATTAACCAACAAGCCACTTAAAGTATAATAGAGATGAAACCACAATTCAACATACTAATTGTACATAATTCCCATACGAAACTGAATTCTACACAATTCAGATACAAAACTCAATTATACGTTATTATTGTTTAAAAACACGAGCAAACATATATGAATTATAACTATTTCGCTCAATTGAAAATGGTGAATCATTGACAAAAACACACATTAACAAAATGAAAAGAAACAAGCAGTAAGAAAGGGGGCATACAGTGTCCCAAATTTGAAGCTTAATTGGGTGACCTAAATACTCTTCAAATGATATGAGAGAGACTTTTTGGAAAAGAATGAAGACAGGTACATAGATACAAAATATGAAGAGTATTTTTACTTGAGCTGTTTCGGTAGAAATAACCTTCTGTGATGTAAGATCGCATTTATTACCAACCAAAATCTTGTTTACACTCTCACTAGCATAACGATCAATTTCACTTAACCATTGCTTGATATTGTTAAAGCATTCTTGATCTATAACATCATACACAACCTTCCCGGGAGAAAAAATTTAAACATATCAGCGATATTACACGCACTTGTAGATCTAAAATAATGCTAAAGAAAAAGAAGATGAAAGGACCGGTTACGATGATGCCATGTGCTCCATGATAAAGCTGCTAGTAATTGTCCTAAAACGTTCTTGTTCATCACTATCCCACTGTGAGAGCATAAAAAGATTAGAACTGATAGCAATAATCATAATTATACAGAAGACAACACTTAATCCTCAAAATATATCAATAAACAAGCCAAGCCATAAAAATGTTAACCTTAAATAAAACACATAAAGATTGCATCAGTAAAATATATAAATAAAACCATAATCATTTTATAATGCTTCTTTGTTCAATTATTTGTCCAACCTGCTTCTCTCATCTTAACTAATACTTCTTTCGCTGCATCACTATCTTTCTGCACGAGAAGGGAAAACTACATTAGCACTAATGCTTGCACAAGCTGGAGCTGAAATAGTGTGTACATTCCCAAATAACTGATAATCATTCATTCATTTTCAGCAGTAAATAACTGAGGTTATGATTATTTTTAATCTTTATCAAATTTTGTACATTTTATTCACATTTTGATATATCAGCCACATTAGGTGTCTGATGCTATAGTTATTTTTATGTTTTAGGTGACTCTTTGTGTTTATCCACTCAAATAGTAATTACTTGTGTACTTGTAAATTAGATACAAGTTTTAGCCAATGTTCAGATAAAGAAATGAAGTGGTAGAGAAATACACCTAGGGATTCTTCTGATAGAAACATCACTAACTGGAGTCTCGGTTTCTGCTCGAACTATTAACAGACTTTTGACCTGTCTCCCCAAGATTTGAGGAAAATAAAGGACAATTATACAATCAGCCACTAACCAGAATATACCTAATGCAATAGGTATATAAAGGATTTTCATACTGACCAGTAAAAGTCTAATAATGTTATTGGTATATACCCAGAATAGAGGCGAATACGGCTATGACCTCGAGCAAGGATCTTTCCAATTGCTTTCCTACATGATAAGTTATAAAAAGATCTATTATTGAGCCTTTCATCAATATCCAACACATATATTTAGAACATGACATCAATAATATAGAAAATTTAATCAAGGGTGAAGGATTCAGATTTACAAATTCACTCAAACTTCTGCAAATAATCTTCCTGTCCGTAGTCATAACATACATAAGAATTACCTGCAGAAGGTGTATCAACAATATACTCTCTACAATGACCACAAAATTTGCTAAACCTCCATAAGAGGTGTTCTATAAAAGATATGAAATGAAAATAAACAAAGTGATCTACTAACAGCGAAAATGTTCATAAAAATTAAGAACATAAACTAGTAGTCGATTTCGAGAGGGTCCGTTGTCCAATCTTGAAAGTCTGGATCAAAGGATTATTGCTATAAAAATAGTGTCAAATTAAAATCAATTGGTTAAAAACACTAATTATAAATATCAATTAATTATAAATGTGTTGTGGAAAGTTGAAACACATTCTAAATGTAAAAGATAAAACTAAAACGAAATGGACAGAGGACGTATAAGACATATAAGAAAGGCAAATTGCAATAACAAATTGAGAGTGAGCATTTCTCCTTAAATTTTACTTCTTTCATAAGAAAATACAGGCTTTAAGAGACTTCTTCATTTTTACTCTTTATGTATTTAACTCAAAGGGCATACTGAGATCAAGTTGCAGAGCGACCTAGATTTCAATTAATTAAAACTGGCTAACCTCAATGTCATCAAACACTGCACAAACATCATCCGAACGAACTTCGTCATCTTTTGTAAGATTTAGAGATTTATAACATCAATTAAAAAATAAGATATAAATTAACAAATTTAGTTTAAATCAAAATAACTGTATGCATATATATACAATAAAATAAATTCACTTCATACGTATTCTAATAATTCACACCAAAATAAAGACATCGAGATACATACAATACCTAATTTTTACAATCAAGCATATCCATATAAATGAGGGTTCTGAATCCAAAATTCCCAATTAGGGTTCGAAGAAAATTAAGATTTACGACCTTACCCACTTCAATTCGAACAAAGAAGTCAGAGTTGAGAGATTCAAGATTCAACTGAATTTCAAACAGTTTCATTCACTTTAAACAACTTTGCTTCATAGTAAGATTAGCTTTTTCAGACTCAATTGAGGAATATCGAAAGGGAGAGAGAGGAGGTGAGAGAAAGAGAGAGAGAGGGGGTGTGAGGACGAGAGAGATAGAGATAGATAGAGAAATTTAGGGTTCAATAGAGAGGGGTTGTGGTGAGAGTCAGAGGGGGTTTTTTAGTTTTAAGTGTTTTGATTTTGATTTTAGGTTTTTGTTTTATGTTTTTATTTGGATGTGAGAGTGTTGATTAAAGGGGGAACTAAAATTTGTCTAAGCGGGGAATATTTGGTGAATGGTGAAAACAAATATGACTTAAAATATACAGGAGGGAAAGTACGCACGAGTTTACTTTTTCAAGAGCTTATATTAGACATCAGTTATATTAGAAAGCGATGTCTGGATAGTCATACACATCGGTTTTAGTTCGAGCGATGTTGATAATTGTTATTCCCTAACAATACAACAAGAATTACAGAAGGGGGTTGAATGTAATTCTGGCTACTTTTTTAAGATTTTAAAACTGTTCTAACTGAATATATATAAGTGTTTGATTTGCAGAGTGCGGAAAGAAAGAGTTATATAAATCAAAACATAAAGTAATAAAAACACAAGCTTTTAAAACTTTCTGGTGGATTTGAATGTATCCACCAGATATATATATATATATCAGTTTGAGAACTCTGTGTAGCTTAGAATAGCTCACAGCTGCTTTACAGGTAGAACAAATAAACTACAGAGAAATTCTTGACAAGTACAACTTTTTCTATCTCTCTTTAAAATGTGTTTGCTTAGTTGAATGTTCTACTAGCTACACTTGGTTTATATATCACCAAGTTTACATGACAATAAGATAAGATAATAAAACAAAACATATCTAGTCTAACTCCATGTTGCTTCACTACTCTATTCCAGCATCTTTGAATATCTTCACAATTGCATGGAAATAATAATGCTTCTTTGTTCTCAAATTCCTGCTTAATAGGCTGCCACATTCTTTTTACAAACACCCAACGCATGTGACTGTGTTGTCACTATCAATAGATATTTAAATTTGATCATCCGTCGGATACATGTTTGCCATCCGTCGGGTAGCTTTGTTGATCATCTGTCGGGTAGCTTTGTTAATCATCCGTCGGGTAGCTATTTGTCACTTGACTCCATTTCACTTATATGAAATTACAAGACATCTCATATTTACAATTAATCAACCTATTATGTATATCCACTAGTAGTCAACATGAGTCATATAATCCTACAAAATCTACTCAAAGTTGTTTATATAAATGTGCTATAATTCTTATTATTACATAAGCTACTCACTCGATGGATGTTAATATGTCATCCATTGGGAGTGTAAGGTTTATCTATCGGGACTATATTAGATCATCCGCCGAGTGCTACAAAATTCACTAAGTTAAATATACTAAGGTGATTTGTTTAACTTATCATCAAGTTCACAACATATTCCTAACAATCTCCTCCAATTTATGTCTACTGGAATTGTAGCCATAAATTAAGAAAAACTTGATTATAACAAAACACCCAAAAAACACAGATTGAAAAATAGTAGATAAAACTGATAAGTGCTCCAAAATTTACAGAAAAATGAACAAGTCAAAGTGTACAAAGAGTTGCTCACAATCTCTATCAAGGTGCTCCTCTAGTCTGAGCAGATAAATCTGTTTCCTTGATTGTATGGATTTCTTCCCAATCCTCCTGTTGTTCTCTTCTATCCGATTCTGGAGTTGTCTATGGAATTCAAGTTCATCAGCTTAAGATATATCCAATATTTCTTGCATTTCCAAAAGAGTCTCATTGCTTGAGATGCTCAGTAGGTCATCCAGTCTAAAGAATCTTCTAACTCCCTTATCATCCATGAATTCCATCAGCCAATAAGGCCTCAAATGCACTCTCTTTCCTGTGAAGGGAATAAACAGAGTTTTCAGAAGTGCATCTTTGGCTCTATTACTCCTTAGCTCCTCTATTTTCTTTAGAACCATTCTCCTTGCAGTCACATTAAATCCAAAGTTCTTCTTAAAGGATGAATAGACCTTTATCAGTACAGATTGGCTTTCTTGAAGTATCATGTGAAGTGACCATGTGATCTCTTTCCCTCCCTTGTATTTGAACACTAGCCTTTCAGGAAGATGTCTGTAGGCATCAATCCCTCTTATTTCTTCCAATTCTTCCAAGTAGAGGTTTATTTCGGAGAACTCCTTGATATCACAGATGTATAAGAGATCTTCCTTGTTGACCGTGGGTTGAGATTTGGTTAGGGTCTTGGATCTGAGAGTTACAGGCTTCACTTTATTGATTGCTCTAGTCTTTGTTTTCTTTGGCTTGTTGAAGATAGGAAAGTTTAGTTCAAGAATTGGCAAACTATCCCAATCTACTAGTTCATCCTTTAGAATTATGGGCTCACCATGAATATTGCTTGTTGGATCCATCACCTTGAATTCTTCAAATAACACTGAGGGTTTTGTTGTCTGAGTTGAAGTTGTAGACTTTTTGGGAATGTATTCTTCCATTTCCTCATCAGTGAAGTCCAATTTTCTTTTAGAGTGGAGCTTATATCTGAATCTTCTTTTCTGTTGTGGTTTCTGTTGTATTTTTTGATCTTTAGGTTCAGCAATCACAGATGGTTGTGCAGAGATCTCAGTTGTAGTCTTCACAGCTTGAAGTTTGGCCAAGATGGCAGCTTGCTCCTTCTTTTGTTTGAGCTTCTTAGCATCTAAGGCAGCTTGCTTCTTTTCTTGCCTGATTCTTTCCTTCTCTTCCTTTTTAGCTTCTACAAACTGAGGGTGTCCATCCACCACACAGATTTCTTTACCATTTCTGTAAATCTTGGCAATTCTTCTTTTAAGTGCTAAATAAGCTGGATCTTTGAAAAATACAATTGACCTAGCCAACAGCTTCTTCTCATCTGGCCTAGGTGTTTCATACACAATATCCATATGATTTTTGTCTGAAAACTTTGAGTAGTTTCTTTTAGGCTTCATGATCAGATTTGCCTTTGGAGATTTGATGCAAGATGTTTGGCCTTTTCCAGATAATTCATACTCATTTCATTCACATAAATATTCTTAACTTGAGAGTGATGAGTAAAGATTTTATTTGGTTTCTGAATTGGCCCAAACCTCTGTTGCATCTATCTTTCTCCATTTCTGATTTAGTTCCTTCTCAGCTGATGCTACATCAATCTTTAGCAGGTTGTTATTTGATCCCAGTTTTGCTGCTGCTAGATTGATGATGTCAATATTGTCCATGGCTGGTGACTTAGAGAAAGTAATTGTAGGCACAATTACTTTGCTAACTTGGATGTTGAGCTGTTTCTCCCCCTTACTTGATGAGCCTTTCTCCCCCTTTTTGTTAGCATCAAGTTGTTGAGTGAAAGAGAGTTGAGCAGCCACAAACTGTTGAAGCAGAGTAGTCTGAGTTTCTTGATTAGCAAGTATCTTGGCCTTTGACTTCTCCATATCAGATAATCTAGAGTCCATGGCCTTAACTTTCTATTGAGATCAGCTTCCTTCCTCAGTTTCTGAGCTATCTCAGTCATGGTGGTTCCAGGAAGTCTAGCATCCAACCTGGCTATGAAATCCTGTTTTACTTCAGAAACTTCTTGCTTAATTTCATCCATACTTTGACTGAGTTGGAGAGCTTGAATCTTGTGCAGTTGAAGAGCTTCAAGATGTGCTATAAGTAGTCTCTTTGTGCTGGCATTTGTAGATGCTTGAATGGTCGTTTGGGTGTCATGAATGAACTTGAATAGTGTGGATTGGAGATGTGGGTAGGAACATTCTTTAGTTAGCATCTAGGCAGGAATATCTGCATCTCCCCCTATGCTCATGCTGTCTTCCTCATCATCCCCACCAGCATCCCCAAATGAGTCTTTAGCCAGTTCAAAATCACTGCCAGTAGTTCAAGGCATAGCAGTGATTGCATCCTTTTCTCTTTGTAGAGATTGAGAAGTCTGTACTAAGTTGAGCATCTTTTCAGCTTCCACATTTCCCTGTACAGCTAGAGTTTGATAAGCTGTAACAGGATGAGTAAATATCTCAGCATCTAGGGAAATAGAATCTATGACAGCTTGATATTCTTGCTGAAATAGTCTCTTCCTTTCTGCATCACTGACATTCATTAACTCACTAGCAATTGTGTCCATCCTTATCTCTCCAGTACCTGCTTTTCTATCATGTTCTCTCTATTTTTGCATCAAGGGATCCCCTTGGATTCCCACCCTCACACCCTCACCTTCACCATCTAAGGTGGGACTCCCCTCACTCAGTTTTGCCAGTCCTGAAGAAATGGACTGCATAGATTCACTCATTTTCTCTCCTTTTGCCTGGGAGCAACCCAGCCTCTCACTCAGTTTACTCCCTTCCCTCAATCCTAAGAGTGATTGTACTACTGCTAAGTCCTCTGCACTTGTGATAATTGAAAAAATTTGAAGTTGTGCAGAGACTCCCGACGGATGAGGAATATCCATCGGGGTAGTAGTTTGGCTAGCCGACGGATGACTACTGTTAGGCACATCCGTCGGGATACAATCATAACTCGCCGGATGAATGATATCCACCGGGATAGAAGAAATGAATGAGTTTGGAGTGGAGACTATTGTAGACTCTGTGCAGATGATGAAAATTTGGGCACAGATGTCTCAATAGACTCAAAGAAGAATTGGCAAGTGAGCCAACAAATCATCTAAAAGATGATGCTCACTTGCTTGGATTTTTGGCTTCTCCAACAGAGTTAAAGATGGAGAATTTGGAAGTGATGTATTAATCATGTCTACATCCAATGAGTGTGTGGGTGAATTTGGTGTTTCAGATGCTTCTATCGCTAAAGATTTTGGCTGTGACTCCACATTTACTGGAGCCACATCAACCTAAATTTGAGATCGTGTAGTGACTGAGTCTATTGCTTCAGTTTGCACTGTGTGTGTTCCCTGTGCATCCCCAAGGGTTTTAGATCTTTTCTTTCTAGCATAACTCTGTGGTGAACTTGTGTCTCTAACCCTCTTGACCTGTGCTCCTGGTTGGGAGCTTGATTCAATAGTAACATCTTTTTGAGAGGATGAAACTAGAAGTGAGCTTATTTCCTTATCAACAACCACAGTTTGTTGGGAAACTGTGGTGTGGCTAGGCTTAGGTACACTCATCTCACCAGCCTTGTCCTTAGGGTTTCTTTGATTTTCACCCTATCCCTCACCTTGATCACTCACCTTCACACTCCCCTCTTTGTGTTTAGTAGATCTTGCAATTGGTTTCTTTTGAGAGAAACCAGAGGGGGCTTTCTTAGCTTTGGATTTTGATATTATTGATTTGGTAGCTTGGGTAGGCATCTGTTGGGTCATTGACACAGATGCCATAGCTACACTATAAGGTAAAAAATGTGTGAGGTTGGAAGAGTGGAGACAGTGGTGCTTACCTCACTTACCTGAGGTCCCTCCATGATTGAAAAGTAATGGAGATGCACCTCCTTGTGGTGACTTGCCCTGTTGAGATCAGCAATGACTCTCCTTTCTTGAACCCAACAATTTAGCTTGTTGGTTGGGTTCTCAACATCAATATTCTCAATAAGATGGTTAGCAAGCATCATAAAGAATCTAGCATAATAGACACTTTTACCTCTCTTATTAAGTTCTCCTAACTTATAACCTAACTCAAACATGATCAAGTCTCTGAAATTAAAGTACTTATCAGTAACTAGCATATAAAGCATGTTAAGCATGGAGATGTTAACAGAATCAAAATTGCTAATTTTACCAGAAAATACTTTAGTTACCACATCACACAGATAACTCCATTCCTTTCTAGGACCTAGCCTCCTAATTTCACTTAAGTTAGAAGTAGAAAGTGCATAGCCCATATAATTTAGCATGTTAACTATATCAGTATCTGTGTGTGGAACAGTAGCAGTGTTATTTGGAATTCTAAAGCATGCTTTGACAATGTCACTATTGATGCAGAACTGCTTACCTTTAAGTGTAAAAGTTATGGTTTTGTCAGATAAGTTGTACACGACATTTGTCCATATACTACGCCATAAGTGGGCTACTGTAATGCAAGTGTTACAAGTAGCGTTACATTAGCTAAGAAGTTTTTGTCCTATTGTAACACCTCTCAATTAGTGTTACAATAACATAAACCTAGTGTTGCAGATAAATGTTGGTGTTGCACGACATGTAACACCAGCACCTGGTGTTACATTAGATACTTTTTACATTTTTTAAAATATTAAAGTGAAAATGTTATCATTAATTAGTATTAAAATTATATTCTGTCTTATTAGTGAATGAAAAATGTAATATAAATATATAATATAATTTATAAATATAATTGTACATAAATACAACAGTTAATTTGTTTGTTTTTTATTTAATAAATAATAATTAAAATTAAAAATTACAATTAAAAAAATGAAAATGATACACAGTTTTGGTGAATTATTGGGTGGCATCCCCCCCAAATGAAAACACGACGGAACTTAAACAAAAAACTCGCTCTCCTCGTACAAACAATCTCTCTCACACATAACATTCTTTCTGGCTCTCTTGTTTCTCTCTCAGAAGGATGAAATGAAGGAGAATTGAAGATTTGATAAATATACACACTTGTTTATGGCAGTATTCTGAAGGCCCTTACTAATTTTTTTAATTTATATGACATTGTAGGGTTTGAGAGCATCAGATTAGGGATTTAGTTCTTTTGCTCATATTTAATGGTAAATATTTACTCTTTTGCTCGGATTTAAACATATACGCATATTTTCTCCGATTAACATATTTTTCATTGTAAAATTTCAGTTAATTTGGGCTTTGAAATTGGGCGTTAGAGTTTTTTCTCATATTCAATTGGGTTTTCGTTAAGATATGGTTCTCATATTCAATTGAGTTTTTAGTTTTAGACATGTATTACTCTTAATATGGATGTGTATGTAAAAGAGCCCAATTGAAATAAATAATGCAGAATTTCAATACAGAGATGATGGCTTATTCAAGGAAAATGAGAAGTTACCAGGAGTTTCAACTAGTTGAGTTGGGATCAAGAAATAGAATAGGAAAAGCTAAGGAAGCTACAATACCTCATTCTGCAAAGCTACAAACCTTATTCTTCCCTGTATATGCTATATAATATATAATATTTTCATTTTAGTTCTTGATTTGATTAATTTAGGAAGCAGAAGATGATGAAAATTTAGAGAAAAGAAACAGATCCAAGATGACAAATGGAGATGTGAGTGGTAGTATTAAATAGAAGAAGAAATATGTCCTGTTTGTTAGCTATGATTACTTTCTCATTCTTTTGGTGATATATAGGGAGTTGCCCTCCTGCATTTCTCGGACTATCATGGAATGGTTAATTCCATTTGTCATCACAGGGAAATACGTCTAGATATTGATAACCTTTGTTGTATTTGGAATGAGATGATAAAGAGAGAGCTTCACATGTCGTATGACGTAACCTGATAAAACTTGGATTACTCATTGGTGGTAACATTTAAAGTTTTGTTTGTTTATTTTGGTGTTATTCGTATAAGTAACAATATCATGTTCATATCATAAAATATTGTAGTTACAGATGGATGTTCAATAAAATATGTTTCCCCTTTGACTCGAACAGATACATCAAACAAGAAAAAGAGTTGGACAAAGGGGGATGCCAACTTTAATGCCAGTCCTTCCAGCAATTCTTTATCATATCAGGAATGGTGTGCGGAAAAAGGTGTGAATTCAGTTACACTTGTATATCTAGATTGATTCTTCATTCTCTGTATATAATTACATACTTTATTTCACTGACAAATCATAACGTAAATAGAGAGACTTAAACAATCGAGAATGAACTTAAAATTAATGAGATGCGGGTATTATAAGTGAGATCCTTGTCCAGGTTTTGCACCATTTTATAAATGTTACTGAAGAGTTCATTCTCATAAGATTATAAGAATATGTGACTAGTCATAACTTAAACTTTAAATCCTATTTAACAATTATAAGACTTCACAAAAAACTACTTATTTGGTTATTCTTCAAGACAGTATCTACATTAGTATAGTATCAATAGCTTTAATCTATGATAATTATTAAGTATTAAAGATTAAGTGACTGTGATTTTTTTATTACAGTAATCTAAGTATATGTCTTCCTTCATTTTAAAGTTTGCATAAAATTTGTAGAAATCTCACAGAGGACAAGGCCAGTGAACTTCAGTCACCTGTATTACAGTCAGTGAGCACTGGATAAAAAAGTCATTGTTGCTAATCTACAAATAAGAATTGAAGTAAAGTCGAACATGCAATTGTGTTTCTGCCTCTTGTTGATCATTTTTGCTAATCCACAAATATAAAAGACCATCACAGACCATACTGCTTAGGATTAGTGTCTCCAGTGATCGAGTATGAACTTAACCACCTATCAAGCTTTGTAGTCACCAGCATATCTAGTAACTCTTAAATAATATAGGGAAATGGAAAGTAGTGCTTTTTGAAATAAATAGCAGGAAATTGCTTCTAGAACATCTTTGCGCTAACTTGAGATATTATAAGCTCCAGCAGAAATAAGTAAAACTCTGAAGACTTGAGTTTGTCTGTGGAGATCATATATCTACTATACGACTAATCTGTGAAGATCGCAGTAACATCTAAATTAAGCACGTCTAGAGTGCTTTGCTTCTTTAAAAAGAATGAGTTAAGTTCTTGTGTTTAAAGAAGTTCTGGCCAAGTCTTTCTACTTAGCCCCTTGTAGTAACACTTAGTGGCAGCATGGCGATCGTGATTAATGCAAGTTTGATTTTTAAAGTATCTGGTAAAAATAAAAGCTTACTACACATTCATATCCTGATTTAGTACAGATGAATAGGAAAGAAATTATCCCTTTCATTATGTATAACAGGTTCTCCAATCAGCTTTGGTACCGCCACAATTGCTATAATTCAGGTTTTGGAAAATCTCAAATCTAGATATAATTTATCAAATGTGAATTGTACCATATATTATGTTTATCTCAGGATCTACATTCTTCATGCAGATTCCAGTATCCGCTTTGGGTGTACTCGTACTAGATAGGTCAGGAAGGCGTCCAGTTCAAATGGTCAGAATGTGTAACATCTAGCCACCGGGTAGTGAAGAAAGCTCCAACAAACATAAATAAACAAAACGGAATTGTACTTTTGAGAGCTCCTATTTTCAGTTTCTGCAATGATACATTTGAGTAAACAGTCTGATCTTCATCCCACCAAACCTTAAACTTGTAAGTATATTATTAAGCTCATTTAAACAGCTCACTAATTTCTTAAAGTACATAGTGAATAGGCAAAGAATCAGCTGATTAGAAGTTGTATGAGAAAGATGATGAATGTAACATCTTTTGGAAGTGTAAATTACCCAGTTTTGTTTTTTAAATGTCGGAACACACATAGTTTCCTATAGTTAATATAATGTTTTTCTGAAAGGAAGTGCACAGCTTCTACTTGCACTAATGTCTTTTTAGTTTCAGTCAGAAATGCAACTACACTTATCTCATGCAGAGCAGCAATACAGTACAATAAGCTTGTTAAAAAAATTAATGTCTTGCCTCCTATTTTTCCAGGCCAGATCTTCGGTTCATCTGTTAATTACTTGTTATCCATATCTTGATAACTATAGTCTAATTTTACATATTCTGTTATTCACTGCTTGAGCAGAGAAGGAGCTTCTGTTGCTATCACATGCTTGTGAATACTAAAGGCCGTCAGCTGGGAGGCAAAAGGTAGGCACAGTTTTACAAAATAATTACCGGAAAAGAAGTTATTTTGAATTTCATCTTCATGAAAAATTTTCCGATAGGCAAGTGAGTCATTCAATGCCGTCATTTTACTGATCTTGGTTTGTTGTATTATGAACAGTGTATTCAGGTGCATGGGACTCATGGCTTCTTAAAGACTTAATATCTGTACCACTTACGTTTGCTTTTATGGGAAGAAGGGGATCAACATAGCTGCAAAGTATTAATAACCTTCGTTGTAGTTTGGATATGCTTAGAGTATGGTTAATTGATCGATCGTATTATTGTAATTTTATGTGGTGTTTGTAATATTTTGGATATGTATTGTGGATTTTAAACAAAACATGTATTTCAAATTTTAAAATTAAATGTTATATATGCCTATTATAGTGTAATGTATATTTTAATTTAGTGTTAGATTATATTTAGTGTTAGACTATAAATGCTACTATTATTTAACTAAAAAGATTGGTGTTACAATTGATAGAACAGACTGTTACAATAAGTTATATGGGACCCATAGGTGGTCCCACTTATGCAATCTTGATCAAGCTATTGTATCACTCATTTTGCGTTATATTTGGGCCTGTTAGTATTACAGTAGGTGCCTATTGTAACGTTTTCCTCTCTGCTATAATAGATCAGTGAAGTGTTAGCCCAAAATAGCCGTTTAAAAAAAATAAATTGTAAAAATTATGTCACTTATCTGTCGTGTAATACTTACAAACTGTAAGTATACCCGATGGATAACGTTCAGAGTTTTAACGGCTAAGATTGAGACAATTCGACGGATGAGGATAAATCAATTATCCGTCGAGTTATAAAATAATCCATAAAAGTAATTGATTTTTATTAACAAATGATATTCCGACGGATGATCAAACTCGATGGATAATGAGCATCCCTCGGGATGTATATTTTGACTTCGACAAAATTTTATCCAAATCAGAAAAATCAATTAAGTTTCTGGCTACATTTTAACTTGCAAAAATATCTGAAATAATTCAAGAAAAGTTAAGCTTACCTAACTCACTTACCAACCTTGAAAATGTGGATTCATCAAGTGGCTTGGTAAAGATATCTGCAAGCTGCTTTTCACTTGGAACAAAATGAAGTTCCACAGTACCATTCATCATATGTTCCCTAATGAAGTGGTACTTGATGTCTATGTGCTTTGTTCTTGAATGTTGTACTGGATTTTCAGTGATGGAAATTGCATTTGTGTTATCACAGAAAATGGGAATTCTATCCACTTGTAGACCATAGTCCAACAATTGGTTTTTTATCCACAAAATCTGTGCACAGCAACAACCAGCAGCAATATATTCAGCTTCAGCTGTAGAAGTAGAAACTGAATTTTGCTTTTTACTGAACCTGGACACAAGCTTGTTCCCTAGAAATTGACAGGTTCCTGTTGTACTTTTTTGTCTATTTTACAACTTGCATAATCTGCATCTGAATAACTAGTTAGATCAAAACCAGAATCTCTAGGGTACCAAATGCCAAGTTTTGGTGTTCCCTTGAGATATGTGAAAATTCTCTTAATAGCTATTAAGTGAGATTTTCTAGGATCAGCCTGAAATCTAGCACAAAGACAAGTAGCAAACATTATATCTGGCCTACTAGCTGCTAAGTACAGAAGTGAGCCAAACATGCCCCTATAGCTTGAAATATCCACAGACTTTTCAGTAGTGTTTAATTCAAGCTTAGTTGCAGTGGCCATGGGAGTTATTGCAGATGTGCAATCCATTAGATCAAACTTCTTTAAAAGATCATGAATATATTTAGTTTGACTAATGAATATTCCATCATTAACTTGTTTAACTTGTAAACTAAGAAAGTAAGTTAGTTCTCCCATCATGCTCATATTATACTTACTTTGCATCAATTTGGCAAACTTTTTACAAAGTTTTTCATCTATAGAGCCAAATATAATATCATCTACATAAATTTAAACAAATATACTAGAGCCATTAACATTTCTAAAGAATAAAGTTTTATCAACAGTACCTCTTGTGAAGTGATTTTCCAAAAGAAACTTTGATAAAGTGTCATACCAGGCTCTAGGTGCTTGCTTCAGTCCATAAAGTGCTTTCATAAGATAGTAGACATATCCTGGAAATTTTGGATCTTTAAAACCAGGAGGTTGACTGACATAGACTTCCTCCACCAAATATCCATTCAAAAAGGCACTTTTGACATCCATTTGATAGACCTTTAAATTGGCATGGGGTGCATAGGCTAAGAAAATTCTGATGGCTTCAAGTCTTGCAACAGGAGCAACAGTTTCATAAAAATCTATTCCTTCTTGTTGACAACAACCCTTAGCAACCAATCTAGCTTTGTTCCTGATCACTATGCCATTTTCATCCATCTTGATCTTTAATACCCACTTGGTGTCAATTGGATTCTTTCCTTTAGGTTTGGGTACCAGTTTCCATACCTTGTTCCTTTCAAATTGGTTTAGCTCCTCCTGCATAGCTAAAATCCAATCAGGATCCAACAAAGCTTCTTCTACCTTATTTGGTTCTTCCTTAGATAGGAAGCTGATATTTAGACATTCTTCTTGAGTTGTTCTCCGTGTTTGAACTCTAGAAGATGCATCTCCAATTGATGAGCTCAAAAGGGTGATCTTTAGTCCATTTCCTTTGTTGAGTTAGATTAGCTCTAGATAAAGAGGCCTCATTATTGATATGATGTGTACTGAGTTTTGATTATGAGAAACTCCCCCTGAGTTTATGAATCTTTGATTTGAGAAAGGGGAACTTTCTGTAGGTGATCTATTCTGACTTTCAGCTTCTCTTAATGTTCCGACGGATGATGCACTTTGTGTCCCGACTGTGGCGCCCTCCAAACCCGGGTCAGAAGTTTAGGGTCCACAACACATATACAATATATAAACCTGAATAAGAAGTATTATTTATAATGACCCTGCTTTACATAACCACGGATCGCAACAGGTTAAAGTATGAAAACAAGCCACAATCTTAATCTTTATTAAAACGTATCAAATCCCAACTAATTTAACTTACAATTGATAATAAAATCATTCTTACAATCTGACTATCTCTATACCGCCTGAAGCTTCTACTAGCTCGATTCAACTTAACTGGAACCTTAGCCCGCACTTTGGACTGATGAACTGCACTATCCTCCATATTCTTTTCAACTGTAAAATATATAAAAGAATCGCAAGGGTGAGCTAACTAGCTCAGCAAGTTATAATAGTGATAACTGAGGTTAAACAATAATCAATTGAGATGATTCAAAGGAATCAAGTTTCTTTTTAACTAATCACTAGAATTGGATATTCATTTTAAGTTGTAAAACCAAGGTTAGGCTGCTGATCAGTCACGCACTAACCCCGAGCAAAGCACACATCACTGCTCTAATTACTGGATCCAAGGCACACATTGGCCTAATTCGACCACGAATCTGGTTTGACCACGAATCTGGTCCTTATTTAGAAAATTATCCAATTCTAAAATAATTCAGTATGACAAGCAATATACTTCAATAAAATAAAATCATAATCAATGATGATTCAACACTTGAATAAAAATGTGAAGAAATTCATGGATATCATAAGGGTATATCAGGGTATATATAAGAAATAGTTTTCAGTTTGTACAAGGGTCAGGTGTTAGACCAGTAATGATTTTTCAGGGTATGGATCTTTGATGATATAAAGAAAGATTGGAGTATAAAAGTTTCTGTGTTTTCAAACAATTCTCTTTCAGTGTTTGGTGTTTGGTAGTTATACATTTGGGGAGTAGTATCATATTTGTATACTTTGGTGTCTGAGGATCAACAAAGGACGGTTTACAAAGAATAAGACTTATGGCTCAAGATCAAGAAAGTCAGGGTTCGAGGTTAAATAGTTTCAAGCACTTGTAATATAAAACAGGAGTTATTTTGAATAATAGCGACTTGTTATGAAACTGTTCAAAAACATTGGTAATATATTTTGAAGAAAAGTTCAGAAATACTTGCCTTACAAGGCTTTACAACTATTACTGATCAATTCTGAGCCGACTCTGCTGCTCAGGTTCTAACGTCCAACCACTAGATCCCATTGGATTCGACTTTGACACTCAGGTCTTTCTGTTGAAACTCTACTGAGCTCGTCGACTGACCACTATGTTATCTTTAGTCCATCGTCCACTTTCAGGTTCCCGACTATAACCTACAGGGTCGAAATACCCTACGTTAGACGTCTAGGTATGCTTGACATATCCTCGATACTAACTCTTACCCAACGATATTCAAACCCGACTCGTAATTATTCATATTAGAATAACTAAGAAAACAATTAGGGTTCACATTCTCGAAATCGATCCAGTGTTTAGTTTCAGAAAATACGTATACTCGTCCTTTTACGAAATTAGGGTTATTGTGTTTTGGTCAAAACATACAACACAACATACAATCAGGTTCTGTATAAAACATACGTATAAGTATTTACTTATACTCGCTCGACGTCCCGATAATCTTCGGATACGCTCCCGTATTTCCGTAATTCAGTTTCCCGGAAATCGGGCAGCGTTCCCTTTGTTTATCGGACTACCCGTCGAAACATCATCAACGTCAAATCTCAAACACAACAATCGTAACAATTATCCAATCACTGCTTCAAACCATCAATGTCAATCAAAATCCACACATTTTCAAATTCCAACTCAATCACAATTATTAATTATTACTCGTATTTTATTTTCATTTATTTATTTTCGAAATATTAGGACTCAGATATACATCATCATCGTCCACCGTCGGCTCGCCGAGGCTCATCGCTGACGGCGGTAAAATTCACGGGTACCCGATTAATTTCGGGTTTCCAACGCGTACTTCACCGATTAAATGTAATTTTCCGTACAAAATTAATTTATTTCACGAATTGTAATCAATAATTCCTGCAAAACAGTAAGAATAATTTCAGAAATAATCAAAATAATACAACAGCCAACAATTACAATACAACATAGCACTGCACATTTCACACCCGCCACACATTCGCGTGTTAAACACGCACAACCACTGTACAGGGCCACCTCGCCGGAGAACCGGCGGTAACCCCAAAAGAGCAGAAGAAAATGACAGCAAAGGAACCAGCACAGACCAGCCGCGATTACATGCACAAAACACACACTAAAACACACCCACATCATACATACATATATATACCAGAGTATATATAACAAGCCAAACAGGGAACAAAGGAATCGCCGGAAATCCGGCCGGAGAACTCACCGAACGGCGAGAAATCGAGCGAACCCGGGGAAGGACAGAGGGAAACGAAGGAACAGGGAAGGAGATGGGTTCGAGAGAGCAAAGGGAAGAGAAAACAGAGAATCGATGAGAAAGAGAGAAATACAAGAGAGATTAAAGAGAGTTCGAGAAGCTGCCACACACATAAAATTGATACGTGTCCCCTTTGTTTTATAAAAATTGGACACGTATCCTGATATCCCCGGGAACTGAATTTTGACTCGTTCCTTTGATATAGACGAATCAAAGTTGTATAAAAATAAACTAGGAAAATTGTCAAAATAGTTTTAAGATTTTATAAATATCCCGAAGTTAATAAAACATGAATTTCATAATTTTTAAATTGATTTTGAAATGAAACTTATACCCACTTTTCTCAAATAAACGAATCAACGCGCGGGTCAAATTAATCCCAAAAATTTCCAAAATAATTTTAAAATTCTCGGAATATTCCAAACTTAAATAAATATGAGTTTCATAATCTTTTGAAGAATTTTAGAATTAAATATGGATTTTACCATTAAACATACTCAGAAAATCATTTAAAGATAAATAATTAATAAAATATTGATTTCTCAATTTTATAAAATCTTAAAAATAATTAATGTAATTATAAAATTATAAAAATAATTTTAGAGACACTCCAAGTATTTACGCAAATAAATTGCAACAAATTCACTTTTGAAAATGAAAACAATCCAATACGATCCCATAATTAATCTCACGAACAATCCAGTATATTACAAATCACACATCAATAGGCAAACAACACATAGCTGTCAAAACCAATACACATATTTTATTTATTTAATAATTTCCATAATTACATATTTAAATAATTCAAAAATACGCGAGACGTTATATCCTTCCCCCCTTAAAAAGATTCTGTCCTCAGAATCTGGTTTAGCTACACAAGTGAGGATATTTGTCAAGCATATCTGTCTCTAATTCCCAAGTAGACTCTTCTACTCGAGGATTCAAACGTACTCACAATAGGTATGCACTCATTTCCAAGGACTTGCCTTTGATGATCAAGAATTTGGATTGATCACTATATGCAGAACAACTTGGACAAGAGCCCCATTGGCTCCTGATCAATTACTTATTTTAAATCAAATACTGATAGTTTTTATCTTTAACAGACTAAACACACTATATGTACACACTATTGTGACGGTAACATCAACTCATGAACAACCCTATCTATATTTACCAATACCTCGAATGGTTCACCCATTTTTTTAGGACTTAACCTGTCTCTTCTACTTAGACTTATCTAGTCTTCTTCAAGATGAAACTTGTACTAACACTACTGGTCCTATTTCTATACTCATATTCTCTCTCGATATAATTTTGCCTTCTTTCTTTGTCTACTCCGAGCTGCTTCAATCAATATTACTTCGCTCTTGGTGTGCTGAATTAATTTAAAATTTGACAACTTTCTTTCTCTCACTTTATAATAAAAATGAGGATCTACACTTGCGTTCACATGAATCCTGATAAAGTAGCATTCCAAAGCTGACACCGATGATAACTATTCATTCCCGTGTTTCCTTAAAACTCAACTCCTCAACATATCTTACATTTCTTAAATCACCTCCGTACTTTGACTCTCCGTTTTAGGATGATAGGCAGTGCTCATTTTCAATTTGGTTTCCAAATATTTAAAAATTTCTTACTCTTTTTTATTAGTTAAAGCTGAAAAGTAATCTTATATATTCACGTATTATCACCTTTAAGTATTTGAGCTTCAAATTTCACTCTTTCCAATTCGTTTATTAACTCTTCGGTAGTCTTAATTATATCCAACCCTTGCTGTCGGTATAGGGCATCTGTTATCATACGACTTTGCTTAGGTAGTTGTTAATGGATTAATTCAGAACCTTTTGTTAACCTTAGTCAAAATTTCATTCTTGAAAACTTAACGCATAGTTACTTTCTTTCTGATCCTTGGAGAAAAATTCTTGGGCATTCCACGCAGATTTTCTTATTCTTTGAGTAGCTGAGGATGTTATCAATAAATACAGTTTGCTTATCTAAGTACTCCTTATACACCATGATCCTTAATTTCTTATAGTCACCTGATACACTTGTTATTTCACATAATATCACCAAAGCTTGCTATGCTCTTAACTCACTTCAATCATAATCTCTGATATGTTCTCAGGTCGGATCTTAAGTTAATCCCCGAGATGTAACACACTTCTTGGATTAGGTTTCATAGGTAATCCATTCTTTACAGAGTCTCACTTCTCCATATTCGTTGTTTTGTTAAACTCCCGATAATCAGTACATACTCTTATAATTTCATTTTTTTTCCATGAACATCACTGGTACCTTTCACGATTCACTTCTTATAAAACCATTCCCTGGGTCTGCCTTATCCATTAGGCCTTCAATAGTTCACCTTAATTCTTTGATGTGTCCAACACTTTCTAATCCATTTCGAAATATCCTTCTTATACCTGGTTATCGCTGTTTTTATTTTGTTTTCATATATTTTGGCATATCTTCAGTAGAGTATATACTTTATACTATGAATTCCATGTGGCATTTCATTTCTTAATTCTTCTACTTGTAACTTCCAAGTGCTGGAAGAAAACTTGGGGATATCGTGATCATTCTCCTGGTCGCATAAATTTCCTCTCACTACTGCTAATATCATGATCCATTATCTTCTTTTGATATATCCTTATCTTTTTCTTAACAATTTTGACTGAAAGGTCATACTATCCATCCTTGCTCCTGTTTGGATTATAAACTCTGACTCCCAATTCCAACTTCTAAAATTCCATAGAAAATTCTTCTTGTGTAGTTTCTATGTCCGTTATTGATTTCCTCTATCCTTGCTTTTCCTCATGAATACATACTTCAACCTCTTATGGCCCGTATAGATCTTACACCTTTCTCCATACATATCATGTTTCCCAAATCTTTCAAAAATATTATTACTGTTAACCCCAAATTATGGGTAGGATACTTCTGCTCATAAGGTTTCGGTTGTCTGGATGCATATACAATAACTCTATTGTGCTGCATCAACATACATCCTATTCCCTAATGAGAAGCATTACTATAAACTACCAAACCTCCTTGATACTTTTAAATTGATAAAACAGGTGCTGAAATCATTCTTTCATTTAACTCTGCAAAACTTTCCTTTTACCCTTCTCCATTTCACAAACTTCCTGCTTTTCCTGGTTAGCTTTGTCCAAAATATTGCAACTTTCAAGAAATCTTGCACAAATTTCCAATAGTAAGTGATCCATGATAAAACTTCTTACTTTTGTTGATGTTTCTGGTCTCTTTTCATTCATAGTAATTTTAACTTTTGCTGAATCTCTTTTGATCTTTCCTACATTGACTATTTATACTAAAAACTATATTTGATACAACTTCTTTCTTCTTCAACTTCCCAGTCATCATTAAATGCTTTGCATGGTCCTCCGTTGACTTTAAGTATCACAACTATAGCTTACTCGGATATTCCTTAAAGGTACTGTCCATCCAGTTCAAATATTACTGGTATATAGGTTAATATAAATGACAATACGAGAACAGTACTTAGTTCTGAAAATTATCCTTGATACATCCATAGGTTTAATCTTCAATTGGTTAAATACCAAGTCTTAAATCAGTCTTATAAAAGTACTTTGCTTCCTTCGTTTGATCAAACAAATCATTGGGTCAAGGTAACAGATACTTGCTCTTGATAGTAAACTTGTTGAGCTCTTGCTAGTCGACGTATAATTACATACTTCCATCTTTCTTATTAACATTTAATACCGGTGCACCTTATGGGGTACACTAGGTCTAATCGCTTCTTCTTCTAGCATTTCTTGCATTTACTTTGCTAACTCCTTCACTTTAATTGGCGCCATTCTGTGCGGGGCCTTGGACACTGGCTTCATTTCAGGTGCTAAGTCAGTCACGAACTCAATTTCTATATCTGAAGGAAATGTTGATAACTCATCCAAAAACATATCTTGAAACTCCTTAATTACTATAAAATCTTCAAACTTTGTTTGCTTCCGACTTTTATGTATTCCATAATCACCATAATGCTCATATCTTGATCACCGTAATCATCATTAACAAATTTGTTACCTTCTTTCATCTTTTGAACCTCCTCACCTTCTCATTTGGCATCCTCAGAGTTATCTTTTCGTCACAACAGTCTGTCTGGACATCACGCTTTAGTAGTCAATCCATTCCTTATAATAATATCAAATCCTCTTACCTTCCAAGATATCAATTCTACACAACTTATTGCCAGGAATTTCAATTTCACCATTGGTACTCACTTATTTAACAACTACACGTTCTTGACTTGCTAGTCCTTGAATCACAATCTTATCAATTTAACAGGGTAATTTATCTTATCAACAAAACTTTGAGAGATAAATAATTAAGTTTCTCCCACATCTTTTAATACTTTAACGCATAAGGTATTCACCCTGATCATCCATATCATCACGTCCGTATTCTGAATAACCTATTTTACAGGAAAATCGAATATTCTCGTTCTCGAAAACGTATTCCTTATTGGAGTAGATTCCCTTGATTCTTAGTGGATTCTTCACTGGGACTAGTGATTTGCAATCCTCGCCAGGTGCCCTTATTTCCTTCCCATACATAAGATGTAGATGGAACTTCGTCCACTTGATTCAGGATACGTTGATTTCTATTTGAAAACTTCTTGCAAGAACGACAATACAACAAAACGACTAGAAGGATTCAAAATTCAACAAAAGTTAGAGTTGAAAAGAAAGAAGAAGTAAGGGTTTGAATATGAATAAGACAACCACATTGGTACTTAAGATGGCCAGTCTTTCGTATCATATGGCATACAACATATGATTAGGTGGCGTCCCACCCGACTCTTTGTCATTCTGACAAAGTGTCTTACCATAACACTGTTTGTCCCAATCAGAAAGCAAAAATTGAGGGAAACAATTAAATTTGAAAGGAATGCAATATCCTCCTTTTCGATATCATAACAAGGAGTTTATTTAAGAAAAGAAGTTCATACTTATTTAGGAATCAAAAAGGGAATATACGCTGTAATATTGAAGACAAGAACGATACCATTGGTCACCATCCACATTTCACTTGTATTCATCTTTCGAGCTTGTTCGATCATATCTCCATTGTTTCATATAATAATTTTAGAAAGTACGTTGAAATGCCTTCGCAAATTAAGCATTATGGTAAATTCTTACTTGTCACGTCTTGCGTCTTTAACATCACACCTCTACATATAGGGCTGAGCATTCGGTCGGTTCGGTCCAAAACCGGACCGAACCGAATAGACCGAAAAACCGAATAGTCATTTTTTTTGGACCGAACCGGACCGAAGTTATATTATGGACCGGACCGAACCGAACCGAAATAATTCGGTTCGGTCCGGTTTTGGACCGAATAGACCGAAATTTTTTTCAAAAATAAAATTGCATTATAAATTAAATCACAAATTATAAATTTTAAAATATAATTAAAGTAATGTGATATGTAGAGTTCTAATACTCCATAAATATAATTACAAATTAAAAATTTTGATTATAATTTTTAAGATATATGTAAAATATATATAATACAAAATTATAATATTTATGATTTGGTCTATTCGGTCTATTCGGTCCGGACCGAAATATTTGTGAAAAGAACCGAACCGAATTTTAATTCGGTCTATTCGGTCCGGACCGAATAGACCGAATTTTTGAAAAATTTAGGACCGAACCGAACCGAATTAACACGGTTCGGTTCGGTTTTTCGGTTTCGGTTCATTTTTGCTCAGCCCTATCTACATATAATACTTTAACAACTCGATCATAATGACGTCCCTACTAGACAACCTCGTTTCCATTTAGAATAACCCCGAAGCATTCAATATAGCGATCCTTGTGTTAATAATATTCTTCTTTTTAGGAAATCTGGAAATCTTCTCAATCTCCTTTAGTCATACTCAGACTTCTGTTAAATCAGTGAACTCTTTGAACTTGGATAATCCTGTAACTGAATGAGTAATTGCTCCGTACACTGATTCTGTTGTTAATCTTATCAAACAATATTTGTACCTTTCTGTTGAGAATAACCAACTTCTTCCTCATCGCAGATCACTTTGTCCTCTGAATTAACAATACTAAGTCTGAAACAGCATTCTTCCAGGTAATCTGGGCTTTCTAACAAACAAGAAACTCAAGTAATAACTTGACAACCAATGTTTAAAAAATAATCATTTTATTCAAAAAGGCTTTTAGAAATTTGTAAAGGAAAATCTTTTTCGAAAACTTGTTTAAAATGTTTGGAAAATCACAAACTTGGTTGTCCTTACTATATGAGTTGGTTGTTGTCCTTCCGACCTATGACAAGGTACCATATTAAAGAAACAGTTACATAAAAGTTCGTTCACTCCAATCTACCTTTTCTACTTTAGCGGGTCTATTTGCCTTCCTTAATCGACGAAAACTTCAATTATCGTTGCATGTTATCTTATTCGTAGCTTCACGTCAAAGCTTCCATACTGGTAATACTCCCAACATTACCGTTGCAGTAGTTAAGTAAAACAGGCTATCCAATAGTCAATAAGTCTATTTCATAGAACAAAGTTTGCTCGTATCACATCACATTACTACTTTACATATCGCATTTATCATATCATCAATACTTAATTTCACAAAATCCCAGGTTTAGACTTTTCTCTCTAACTCTTTCAAAATTCATCTAGTTCATCACATACTTATTCACGGGTGACTTAATCACTAAGGGCTTCTTTTAACCCGATAACAGCTATCCTCTGAAACACTTAAATCTCCTCTCTAAACTTCGTCTCACCTCTATTTATAACTCAAGCACTCACCATTTACTATAGCTCTCGAATCCATCCTCGTAGGTACAATCGCTTCATAGGACAATTTCTAAACTGGGGGTATAGAATATGATGTAGGGTAAACTAAAGAGATACGCTCATAGCCGAATGTCTAGTGAAAGAAGAATAAACAGATGGAGGTTCTTGAATAGGTAATCTTATAATAAAAGGTGGAAAAGTAGCGTAGAGTAGCTTGAAGAAGTGCAACCGTTATAACAGAAGGTAGTGCCATTAATACTGGTGGAGGAACAAGGTGCAATTCCAATCTGAGAGAAGATGACGATCCTCGAACGGAAAGCTCCAAATGATCAAATAACACCGGGAAATCAAGATCTGCCATTGCCGTTATCTGGAATTCACGTCGCAAGCTGAGAATCCCGAATCGCAACACGAACCGTGCCGAAGACTTACTATATAGTCGCACTCATCCTCACAACGTCTTATCTTTTTGTTTCCTATTCCTAATCCTAACCCTCTACCCAATCCCGACAATCCAGGCTTGTTTCAGTGACTTATAACCTGTAGCTCTGATACCAACCTGTGGCGCCCTCCAAACCCGGGTCAGAAGTTTGGGGTCCACAACACATATACAATATATAAACCTGAATAAGAAGTATTATTTGCAATGACCCTGCTTTACATAACCACGGATCGCAATAGGTTAAAGTATGAAAACAAGCCACAATCTTAATCTTTATTAAAACGTATCAAATCCCAACTAATTTAACTTACAATTGATAATAAAATCATTCTTACAATCTGACTATCTCTATACCGCATGAAGCTTCTACTAGCTCGATTCAACTTAACTGGAACCTTAGCCCGCACTTTGGACCGAGGAACTGCACTATCCTCCATATTCTTTTCAACTGTAAAATATATAAAAGAATCGCAAGGGTGAGCTAACTAGCTCAGCAAGTTATAATAGTGATAACTGAGGTTAAACAATAATCAATTGAGATGATTCAAAGGAATCAAGTTTCTTTTTAACTAATCACTAGAATTGGATATTCATTTTAAGTTATAAAACCAAGGTTAGGCTGCTGATCAGTCACGCACTAACCCCGAGCAAAGCACACATCACTTCTCTAATTACTGGATCCAAGGCACACATTGGCCTAATTCGACCACGAATCTGGTCTGACCACGAATCTGGTCCTTATTTAGAAAATTATCCAATTCTAAAATAATTCAGTATGACAAGCAATATACTTCAATAAAATAAAATCATAATCAATGATGATTCAACACTTGAATAAAAATGTGAAAAAATTCATGGATATCATAAGGGTATATCAGGGTATATATAAGAAATAGTTTTCAGTTTGTACAAGGGTCAGGTGTTAGACTAGTAATGATTTTTCAGGGTATGGATCTTTGATGATATAAAGAATGATTGGAGTATAAAAGTTTTTGTATTTTCAAACAATTCTCTTTCAGTGTTTGGTGTTTGGTAGTTATACATTTGGGGAGTAGTATCATATTTGTATACTTTGGTGTCTGAGGATCAACAAAGGACGGTTTACAAAGAATAAGGCTTATGGCTCAAGATTAAGAAAGTCAGGGTTCGAGGTTAAATAGTTTCAAGCACTTGTAATATAAAACAGGAGTTATTTTGAATAATAGCGACTTGTTATGAAATAGTTCGAAAACATTGGTAATATATTTTGAAGAAAAGTTCAGAAATACTTGCCTTACAAGGCTTTACAACTATTACTGATCAATTCTGAGCCGACTCTGCTGCTCAGGTTCTAACGTCCAACCACTAGATCCCATTGGATTCGACTTTGACACTCAGGTCTTTCTGTTGAAACTCTACTGAGCTCATTGACTGACCACTATGTTATCTTTAGTCCATCGTCCACTTTCAGGTTCCCGACTATAACCTACAGGGTCGAAATACCCTACGTTAGACGTCTAGGTATGCTTGACATATCCTCGATTCTAACTCTTACCCAACGATATTCAAACCCGACTCGTAATTATTCATATTAGAATAACTAAGAAAACAATTAGGGTTCACATTCTCGAAATCGATCCAGTGTTTAGTTTCACAAAATACGTATACTCGTCCTTTTACGAAATTAGGGTTACTGTGTTTTGGTCAAAACATACAACACAACATACAATCAGGTTCTGTATAAAACATACGTATAAGTATTTACTTATACTCGCTCGACGTCCCGATAATCTTCGGATACGCTCCCGTATTTCCGTAATTCAGTTTCCCGGAAATCGGGCAGTGTTCCCTTTGTTTATCGGACTACCTGTCGAAACATCATCGACGTCAAATCTCAAACACAACAATCGTAACAATTATCCAATCACTGCTTCAAACCAACAATGTCAATCAAAATCCACACATTTTCAAATTCCAACTCAATCACAATTATAAATTATTACTCGTATTTTATTTTCATTTATTTATTTTTGAAATATTAGGACTCAGATATACATCATCATCGTCCACCGTCGGCTCGCCGAGGCTCATCGCTGACGGCGGTAAAATTCACGGGTACCCGATTAATTTCGGGTTTCCAACGCGTACTTCACCGATTAAATCTAATTTTCCGTACAATATTAATTTATGTCACGAATTGTAATCAATAATTCCTGCAAAACAGTAAGAATAATTTCAGAAATAATCAAAATAACACAACAACCAGCAATTACAATACAACATAACACTGCACATTTCACACCCGCCACACACTCGCGTGTTAAACACGCACAACCACTGTACAGGGCCACCTCGCCGGAGAACCGGCGGTAACCCCAAAAGAGCAGAAGAAAACGACAGCAAAGGAACCAGCACAGACCAGCCGCGATTACACGCACAAAACATACACTAAAACACACCCACAACATACATACATATATATACCAGAGTATATATAACAAGCCAAACAGGGAACAAAGAAATCGCCGGAAATCCAGCCGGAGAACTCACCGAACGGCGAGAAATCGAGCGAACCCGGGGAAGGACAGAGGGAAACGAAGGAACAAGGAAGGAGATGGGTTCGAGAGAGCAAAGGGAAGAGAAAACAGAGAATCGATGAGAAAGAGAGAAATACAAGAGAGATTAGAGAGAGTTCGACAAGCTGCCACACACATAAAATTGATACGTGTCCCCTTTGTTTTATAAAAATTGGACACGTATCCTAATATCCCCGGGAACTGAATTTTGACTCGTTCTTTTGATATAGACGAATCAAAGTTGTATAAAAATAAACTAGGAAAATTGTCAAAATAGTTTTAAGATTTTATAAATATCCCGAAGTTAATAAAACATGAATTTCGTAATTTTTAAATTGATTTTGAAATGAAACTTATACCCGCTTTTCTCAAATAAACGAATCAACGTGCGGGTCAAATTAATCCCAAAAATTTCCAAAATAATTTTAAAATTCTCGGAATATTTCAAACTTAAATAAATATGAGTTTCATAATTTTTTGAAGAATTTTAGAATTAAATATGGATTTAACCATTAAACATACTCAGAAAATCATTTAAAGATAAATAATTAATAAAATATTGATTTCTCAATTTTATAAAATCTTAAAAATAATTAATGTAATTATAAAATCATAAAATAATTTTAGAGACACTCCAAGTATTTACGCAAATAAATTGCACCAAATTCACTTTTGAAAATTAAAACAATCCAATACGATCCCATAATTAATCTCACGAACAATCCAGTATATTACAAATCACACATCAATAGTCAAACAACACATAGCTGTCAAAACCAATACATATATTTTATTTATTTAATAATTTCCATAACTACATATTTAAATAATTCAAAAATACGCGAGTCGTTATACCGACGGATGAAGCTGATTGTCTCCCGATGGATAAGGAAGATTGTCTCCCGACGGATGAAGCATTTTGCAACTCGACAGATGTTGAATTGTGTGCTTCATTAGTTGTAGACTTTTTTGCATTATCCTTATTTACTATTTTTTGATTACTATCATTATCATTGTCATCACTAACCATCTCCACATTATCAAACTTGAGGCTTTCATGGAAATCTCCATCTTGCAGTCCTTCAATCTTTTTGTCATCAAACTCAACATGTATTGATTCCACAACAATGTTGGTTCTTAGATTATAGACTCTGTATGCTTTTCCCACATCATATCCAACAAAAATTCCTTCATCTGCTTTAACATCAAACTTCCCATGTTGATCAGTTTGATTCCTTAAGATATAACATTTGCAGTGAAAGACATGAAGAAAATTTAGAGTTGGCTTCCTATTCTTGAACAATTGGTAGGGTGTCATGCACTTTACTTGATTAACCAAAGAAATATTATGAGTGTAGCAGGCAGTATTCACAGCTTCAGCCCAAAAATATGTTGGTAACTTTGATTCTTCAAGCATTGTCCTTGCAGCTTCAATAAGAGATCTGTTCTTTCTTTCCACTACTCCATTTTATTGTGGAGTTCTTGCTGCAGAAAACTCATGCATAATCCCATTCTCTTCACAAACTGATCTCATCACAGAATTCTTGAACTCAGTTCCATTATCACTCCTGATTCTTCTTACTTTAAAATCAGGATGATTGTTGACTTGCCTTATGTGATTGATGATGAGTTTCACTAGCTTCATCTTTAGACTTTAGGAAATATGTCCAAGAGAACTTTGAGAAATCATCCACAGTTACTAGGAAAAATCTTTTCCTTGAGATAGACAACGCATTGACTGGTCCAAACAAATCCATGTGTAATAATGGCAAAGGTTCTTCAATTATTGAATCAAGCTTCTTTCTAAATGATGCTTTGATCTGCTTTCCTTCTAGCAGGCATCACACAGTCCATCCTTAGTTAACTCCATTTGAGGAATACCTCTAACCAATTCTTTCTTGACAAGCTCATTCATGGTCTTGAAGTTTAGATGGAACAGCTTCTTGTGCCATAGCCAACTGTTAGGAATATGTGTATTAGTTTGATGATAAGTTAAACAAAATATTTAAGTAGAAATCTAGTGTTAGTAGCCTCAACGGATAAGACCATTTTGGCTATCCGTTGAAGGAGTAGCTTTACTTAGAAATAAGTTTAGTATAGTAGCACATTTCATTCTCTGTATTTAAGTTGTAATTCTTAGATGTTGTGGGAAATTATCAGTCATGTTGACTACTAGTGGATATGCAAATAGGAGGGCTAATTATAAATATTTCATGCCTTGTAATTTTGTATAAGTGAAGTAGTATCAACTGATATTAAAGGCCTTCAACGGATGAGAAACAAAGCTTCAACGGATGTTTCTAAAGCTTCAACGGATAACATACATCAACAGATGAGTGCTTCAACGGATAAAGCTTCAACTGCTAATGCATCAACGGATAAAGCTTCAACGGATAAAGTCATCAACGGATGAAAGCTTCAACGGATGCTTAGTTCAATGGCAGTTGATAGTGACAATTCATAAGCTGACAGAGGCACATGGGTTGACAGAGACAAACTGGAATGTGGCAGCCTCTAGGAGGAATCAAGAAAATGCAGCATTTCCATTCTGGTGCAAACAAGGAAGTATTCAAAGATTCACATCTAAACCTAAATTGCATTGGATATAGAAATGAAGAAGAAACATGTGAAGAATCTTTTAATTGTATTTTACAGTTTTATCTTCACTTGTAAACTTGGTGATATATAAACCAAGTAGCATCTAGTAATTAGATGGTGAATTTTCCAGAGCTGTTTAGAAAAATCCAGAGAGAAAATCATCTAGTTTGTACTAGGACGCAACTGTGATTTAATTTTTTGAATCACAGATTTTCTGAAATAACACATCTCTGGTGGAACAACAAATCCACCAGAAAAGTTTTTAAGTTCTTTGTGTTCTTTACATTTGTGTTTGAATATATATCTGTCTGTATTAGCTTCAAGCAATTCGCACACATTTGCTCACTAAAACACTTAGCCTTAGAAACTGCTCAAAACTTGAAAAAGTTTTGAGATTTACATTCAACCCCCCTTCTGTAAATCTCATTGTTAGTCCACTGGGAATAACAATTGGTATCAGAGCTAGCTCTTAACATACAAAGAGTTTAAAGATCTATTCTGCTAACATCATGAGTATGAAGGATATTGGTGTAAAGATTCCAATTCTGGAAAGAGATAACTATCATCACTGGAAAGTAAAGATGCATTTACATCTTCTCTCTCAAGATGAAAGCTACATCAACTGCATTGAAAATGGTCCTCACATCCCTCACAAGGTGGCCACAGCTGCTACTGCAACAGTTGTTGTTGGACAGTCTATTCCCAAGCCAAAAGCAGAATGGACTATTGAAGATATTGAAGAGGTTCACAAGGACAAGAAAGCTATGAACATTCTGTTTAATGGCCTAGATCAAGATATGTTTGACAATCTCATTAACAACCAAACTACTAAGGAAATTTGGGATACTGTGCAACTTATCTGTGAAGGTACTGAGCAAGTTAGAGAAAACAAAATGCAGCTTCTCATTCAAAGTATGAATATTTTCATTTTGAAGAAGGAGAATCATTGAATGATTGAATGGATTAAAGCTGTATGGCAGAGTGTACCAAGTCAAGGACTCCAATTTAAAATTTCTGAGGTCTCTACCAAAGGAATGGAAGCCTATTGACTGTTTCTCTAAGAAATTCTCAAGATTACAAGGACTTCACACTTGAAAGATTATATGGAATTTTGAAGACCTATAAACTTGAGATGGAACAAGATGAGCTGTTGGAAAAGGGAAAGAGAAAAGGAGGATCAGTTGCACTTGTAGCTGACAATGAGAAGATTGAAGCCAGGAATGAGGAAAAGACAATGCCAAGTCTCAAAATCGGCACAAGCAAATTATAATCAAGCAAGGGAAAGGAGCAAGTAGCTGAGGATGAAGACAATTCCAGTCAAGATGACTCTGATGATGTTGATGAACATCTGGCTTTTCTGTCCAGGAGGTTTGCAAAGATGAAATTCAGGAAAAATACAAAATTCACTAAGTCAAACAAAAATATGGTGGACAAATCTAAGTTCAAATGTTATAACTGTGGCATTAGTGGACACTTTGCAAATGAGTGCAGGAAGCCAACCTCTGATAAGAAGAAATTTGAGCAAGTTGATTACAAAAAGAAGTATTTTGATTTGCTCAAACAAAAGGAAAGAGCTTTTCTGACTCAAGATGATTGGGCAGCAGATGGAGTCAATGAAGATGATGATATGGAATATGTCAACCTAGCCCTGATGGCTAATTCTGATGAAAATGAAACTAGTTCATCAAGCAACCAGGTAATTACTACTGATCTCTCTCAGCTTTCTAAGATTTTGTGCAATGAAGCCATAAATGATATGTCCAATGAATTATATCATTTGCGTGTTTCCCTTAAATCACTAGCTAAAGAAAACACAAGAATCAAAGAGAATAATGTGTTTTTAAGTGATAGGAATGTTGTGTTAGAGGATCAGGTAATTGAGCTTGAAAATATTAAAATTAAATGCTTGATTGTTGAGAGTGAACTAGAAGAAGCTGTTAAGAAAGTAGAAATTCTTTCTAAACAGTTAGAAAGTGAGCAAGAGGTAATCAAGGCCTGAAAAACATCTAGGGATGTTAGTGCTCAGATTGTC
The DNA here is from genome assembly GCF_009905375.1 of Apium graveolens. Lineage (NCBI taxonomy): Eukaryota > Viridiplantae > Streptophyta > Magnoliopsida > Apiales > Apiaceae > Apium > Apium graveolens. The sequence goes on from NC_133652.1 coordinate 36,029,609, forward strand.
AAGGTTCAGGGAATTCAATCATTCTGTGAGAATGCCTGGAAGAAAAACAAAAAGGAGTTAGAATTAATTGATGGATTGTCAACGGATGTGGAATCAACGGATGATGAAAGTTATCCGTTGAAGGAAGAAAAAGAGCATCCGTTGAAGGCTCATCAATTAAAACAGGCAAGTGATTCTAAAAAGAAAAATCTCAATAAGAAGGTTGGTTCAACTTTCAAGAACTTTGTCAAAGAAGGAGCTAGCACATCCAAAGATGCCAGTAAGGTGAATATAGGACACATGACTTTAGATCAGTTGAAAAATAGGCTTAAGTTGGTTGAGGATAAAAAGGAAACTAATAGAAAATCTAATAGAAATGGGAAGGTAGGGTTTAACAAACACAACAATTACATACCTGATAAGTATGCTCCTAGAAAAAGCTGTGTGCATTGTAAAAGTGTTAATCATCTATCTGATAACTGCAAATATGTTAAGAATGTTCCCATGCCTTTAACTCCCTCCATGCCTAACATGTCTATGTCACCTCTGCATGCTATGCCTGTTATGTCTCATCAGAATCCTCATGCACATTTTGCAAACATGCCATATGTTAATAATCCTTATTTTACTGCATTTAGTATGTCTCAGATGCCATACAACATGCTTATGTAGAATAATATGTTTGCACAATCCATGCCTTATCAAATTCAACCAAATGTGCTAAATGATTTTGTGACTAACCCTACACTTCAACCAACTACATCTGAGACCAAGGTTGACCCAAAGTTACCTAAGTCAAAAGATGCAGGAGGAATGATGTCTAGAAAAAAGACTAACAAGGCTGGACCCAAGGAAACTTGGGTACCAAAATCAACTTGATTGATTTTGTTGTGTGCAGGGAAAAAAAAAGGAATCTATGGTACTTGGACAGTGGTTGTTCAAGACACATGACAGGAGATTTCACCCAGACTGTAATAACCCCAAAATTTTGGACTTTTTATAACCCTTATGAATAGTGATTTTGCTTATTATGCTGAATAAGAAAACTTTTCATGCCTCACCTTGTAGAGGTTCTTTTATTGTTATTCTGAGATCGTATTAGTATTCCATAAAGTAAATAAGTCTATGTAAAGATCGTCAGAATCCAAATTCGAACACTTTGATTTTTTTCCGAAAATCCACCAGATACCGAAAGAATTGAGTATAAGGTAACATGATTAAAAGGATTTAAATTCAAGGATTTTAAGAGAGGATCAAAAAAGGAATATAAAATATTGAGAAAGGTTTAGGGGAACCCAAGTAATAAGATCCCGGATATGATCCCTCGAACGATCACCGAGAACGAGAGTGAAGCGAACCGTAAAACAAATAAGCGACCAAGGATCAAGCTTATATAAGTAACCAAAGGATTAACCAAATAATTAAGCACTGATCAAAGAGATTAGAGGAGGATGACATCATCAAACCATAAGGCAAGGACATGTGGCAAAGGAATGATGCAAGCAATGACATGTGTGAGTGATGTCATCACTTTATCAAGATATTTGTTCAAAAATCTCCTCCACCAAGCAAATTATTTCTCATTTCCCAAGGAAAACCAAGCAAAAAAAAGCTCTCCCCCATTTCTTTCTTCTTCCATTCGGCCTTTTCAAGAAATTAAGAATTAGATTTTCAAAACACAAGTTCTAGGCCATGGAAAATTACAAGGTTTGTTTCCTTGGATCCTATATTTCATAACTTAGTTATACCATGAGTTTAAGATCAAGATTCCATGGTTTGCTTAGCTAATCCACTCATCAAAGATGATGATGAATAGTAGTGAATAGTAACTAACTTTGATTTTCTTGATTTTCATGAAAGCTTAAGGTTGATTAAGCATAGATCAAGGTTCCTAGAGGCTTGTTAGTGACTATCCACTCTCCAAGGAAGGTATAAACTCTTGAACCCTTAGTTTTAAGTTTGGTTTGTTTGGATGATAATGGTGCTTAGATGAATGGGTTTAGTTTGATGCTGATGGATGTTGGATTGTTGTTGAATTGGTGATGATTTGGTGTAGTTTAAACTTTGGAAATCGTTAGGTTATAGCCGTCGTAATGCCCGATTTTCTATAAACTGTTTTGTGATTAACTTTTGGACCCGAACACCCACTTCTATAAACTAACCACTTCCATGCTTAGATAGGTTATTTTTCAAGCTTCGTTTTGATATGTGGTTCGCTTGAATCCGATGTACGGTTTATGAGAAACGACCGGTTTAAGTAACGGCGTTTCGTGAACAAACCATTACCCCTCGCCTTACTTTGAAACCTTGGTTATGGCCCTTAAATGACTAATTGGAGTATAAAACAATTATGTAAAGTCGGTTAGGCAGTTGGTAGGGGACTCGTGAAAGAATCGCCTTAAAATTCTTAATGGTTAATTTATAAAAAATGGTGGAGCTGAGGGTACTCGAACGACTTATGTGATTCGTTAAGCGTAGAAGTGACCATAAGCGAACATTAGGGTTCAATTGGTTAAAGTCTAGTTTCTTAAGCGAGTGGGGTTTAATTCCGACTTATGTTGTTGTTCATAGGTTATCGGACCCACTCTAAGCTTAAGTCTATCCGGGAACACTCAGGCAAGTTTTCTACCCGTTATACTGTTGTTGTGATGTATACATATGTATATGCATTATCTTGTGATAGATGCATGATGGTTAATTAGCAAATTCTTGCGATATATTGTAGCATGTGATATGGTATATATGCATGTCTGTTTCGTAATCTTGATACATATATCTGTTGATTCAGTTGATAATACATATGCTAGAGATAAGCGGTATTTGCGTATACCCTTAGTATAGGGGACCCAAAGGTGAACATTTTTCTAAAACCGGGAGTCGCTGTTCCCGAGTATAATATATATATATTTATATATATATATGAATAGTTTTCAAAACTATTATTCAAATAAGGTTTATTCGATAACTTTATTTTATTAATGAATATTATTTTGAATATTAATTCGAGGGCTTATGACTCCGTTTATTTTATTAATGAATATTATTTTGAATATTCATTCGAGGGCTTATGACTCCGTTTATTTTATTAATGATTATTATTTTGAATATTCATTCGAGGGCTTATGACCCCGTTTATTTTATTAGTGAATATTATTTTGAATATTCATTCGAGGGCTTATGACTCCGTTTATTTTATTAATGAATATTATTTTGAATATTCATTCGAGGGCTTATGACTCAGTTTATTTTATTAATGAATATTATTTTGAATATTCATTCGAGGGCTTATGACCCCGTTTATTTTATTAATGAATATTATTTTGAATATTCATTCGAGAGCTTATGACTCCGTTTATTTTATTAATGAATATTATTTTGAATATTCATTCGAGGGCTTATGACTCCGTTTATTTTATTATTGAATTTATTTTGAATATTCATTCGAGGGCTTATGACCCCATTTATTTTATTAATGAATATTATTTTGAATATTCATTCGAGGGCTTATGACTCCGTTTATTTTATTACTGAATATTATTTTGAATATTCATTCGAGGACTTATGACTCCGATTAATTACTAATTATTATTCTTTATTTTATTAAGGAATAATGTGTCGATGATCAAACTCACTTTTGATTATTCAAATAAAGATAGTACTTTCGTATAAGTATATCTTTGGTTATTTAATATTCATTGCAAGTATAAGTTTTAAAACTTCTACTTCAATTATTTTTATAAAGATTATTCTTTATGAGAATATTATTTAAATATTCAGATATTTCCTAATATATTGGGACTGATTTATTTTATTAAATCAGCATCACTCCAAACATTCTTAAAAATGTTTTGCGAGTCTTCAAAATGATTTTAAAAGTTAGAGCGGATCCCAAAACTCATTTTTATATTTAAGATCGTCATTTCGAAGGGATTTAAATACCCGCTCAAAACCTGAGGGATCAGGCTCTGTGGTGTATTGTATATTCGCAACAAGGTTGCTATTTTTAAAAAAAACAAAATTTTTGATTACTTACCCAACACTCGGGAAGTAAAATTCTTGGAACAAGTTAATCCATTAACAGGCATCGCCTGGGAAATATCGGTGAGTTCTCCTTTCCAACTAGATACGACTTCTTGGTGGAGCCGTATCAACAAGTTTCTACTTGGGGAAAGGGGGAACGAGCTTTATGTTTCAGAGTCATGGATTTCATCTGAACTAGGAGTGGCGTAAGTGGTCGAGTGGCGCCGGCCCAGCCTTATTATATTGGCCCAAATGGCCCGGAAGTTCCGCTAAGACGGTCCATTCCTTAAGAGTCCAGTGTTCGGTTGACAAGTAAATCTGACAGGTTCTCCTCTACATGTAGAAAATGGTGGGGTTGCACTACTACGACTGATCATCGTAAGTGGTCTTCCTGGTGCGGCAAACTCCCGTAATGAGTTCATCATCCAATTGGATATTTCTGCAACACTACCCAAAGCACTTCGATGGAAAGGCTACGGTTGAGCGATTGTTGAGTGTTGGCAGGGTCAAGTTTTCAAAATAATGTTTGCATCAAATGAAGTATCTCCTAACTTCATTTTATTTTGATGATATTTTAAAGATTGATTCTATACAAGTTTTGTCTTGTAGCTTAATCTATGGGATGAACTATTTATACATTAAACGGTGGTAGTTCAAGTAGTATTCGGAAAAGATATAAGTATATTGGAGTATCTTGTAACTTCATCTTTTAAACTTATATCTAGTTAATGATTGTCTTATGAATGACAAAAAATTTCAGAAAAATGTTGAGACAAGGTTAGATATATGAGATCACCTTGCAACGATATTTTTATACAGTTATAAACTGGAACTCTGTGTATATTATACATGTCAGAAGATTTCAAAGATTGTGAAAAGTATATATGTATATATATACTGAATATTTTGCGACTTGGTCGCGTTAAGATATCAGCTTGGTTCATTTCTTCTTGACCAAGCTTCCAATTCGCAAACGGTTAAGAAACGTTCCGCAGTTTTCTGGAAGCGTTGATGCCGCTGTAGCTGAGGTAGAAATTACCAATAGGCTAGACTTTCAACTTCTGATGTACCAGACTTATGTATCTATATGAATTGTAATAATGGCAAAGAAATGTAAATTTATTCAGAAACCCTTTTAAGGTGTAATGGCATATAATTTTGGAATAAAATGACTTGTGTTATTTTTGGTATTCATCTCTGAGACTATAACTTGCGGTGTGTGTGTGTATATTGTGGGGTCACAGTACGCAGTAGTTGGTTGATTGTTAAGATTAAGTGTTGTTAAGGGATATGGAACTCGTGACAACCCGAATCCCCGACCCCGGATTTGGGGGTGTTACACTGCTCACAGAGTTCAAGGAGAGAGTTGGCCCTAGCATAACCTTTAGAGATGACAACAAAGGGTTCACTATGGGATATGGCTTGATTTCAATAGAAAATGTCATCATTGATGAAGTTGCATTAGTTGATGGTCTCAAACACAATCTATTGAGCATCAGTCAACTATGTGACAGAGGGAATACTGTTTCCTTAAATTCTGAAGCCTGTGTTGTCACAAGTAAGAAGGACAACAAAGTGGTTCTAACTGGAGTTAGAAAAGGGAATGTGTACTTAGCTGACTTCAACTCTACAGATTCAGAATCAATCACTTGTCTTCTCAGCAAAGCAAGTCCATATGAAAGTTGGCTATGGCACAAGAAGCTGTCCCATTTGAATTTCAAGACAATGAATGATCTAGTCAAAAAAGACTTAGTTAGAGGAATCCCTCTAGTGGAATTAACAAGGGATGGACTGTGTGATGCTTGTCAGAAAGGAAAGCAAAAGAAAGCATCATTCAGTAAGAAGCTTGAATCAGCAATTGATGAACCATTACAATTGCTACATATGGATCTTTTTGGACCAGTCAATGTATTGTCAATTTCAAGGAAAAGATATTGCCTAGTGATTGTAGATGATTTCTCAAAGTTTTCATGGGCTTATTTCCTTGGATCAAAGGATGAAGCTAGTGAAATCATTATCAATCATATCAAGCAAGTCAACAATCATCCAGATTTCAAAGTAAGGAATATCAGGAGTGACAATGGAACTGAGTTCAAGAATACAACCATGAAGTTGTTCTGTGAAGAAAATGGGATCATGCATGAGTTCTCAGCTCCAAGGACTCCACAACAAAATGGTGTGGTGGAAAGGAAGAACATATCACTAATTGAAGCTGCAAAAATAATGCTTAAAAAGTCAAAACTCCCAACATACTTTTGGGCTGAGGCTGTTAACTGTGCATGTTACACTCAGAATATTTCTCTAATTAATCAGGCAAAAGGCATGACTCTCTATCAATTGTTCAAGAGAAGAAAACCAACTTTAAACTTTCTGCATGTCTTTGGTTGCAAATGCTACATTCTAAGGAATCAACCTGATCACAAAGGGAAGTTTGATGCAAAGGCTGATGAAGGAATATTAGTTGGTTATTCTGCTGGAAAATCATATAGAGTCTACAATCTAAGAACCAGCATTATCATGGAATATGTGCATGTTGTGTTTGATGATAAAAAGATTGATGGACTAACAAATGAGGGACATCATGAAGGACTCAAATTTGACAACATTGAAATATATTATGATGATAGTGAAGATGAGAATGATGGAGAAGGCACCTCGAAAAGAAATCAAAATCTGCCTTTGGATAATGCACAGAATGCTGCATCCGTTGAAAGTCATAATTCAGCTTCCGTTATTAGAAGCAATGCAGCATCCGTTGAAAGACAAAGTGCATCATCCGTTGAAGTTGATAATGAAGCATCCGTTGATCACAGTCTGTCAACGGATAATCATTTCACTTCATCAGTTGATAGAACTCCCAATTCCTTTCAAAGGATTAGCAACTCAGGGGGGTTTCAACCAATCAACATTCTATCTCACATCATGACAATACTGAGGCAACCTCATCTAGAGCTAATCTACCACCTCAAAGGAAATGGACCAAGAATCACCTTTTTGAACTGATCATTGGTGATGCTACATCTAAAGTGCAAACTAGAAGGGTTACTCAAGATGAATGTCTGTATAGTAGCTTTCTATCACAGGAGGAACCTAAGAGAGTGGAAGAAGCTCTATTGGATCCAGATTGGATTTTAGCAATGCAAGAGGAGCTAAACCAATTTGAAAGGAACAAAGTATGGAAGCTGGTACCCAAGCCAAAGAACAAGAGTTCTATTGACACAAAATGGGTATTCATAAACAAGATGGATGAAAATGGCATTGTCATAATGAATAAAGCCAGATTGGTTGCTAAAGGCTATTCTCAACAAGAGGGAATAGATTTTGATGAGACATTTGCTCCAGTTGCAAGACTTGAAGCCATCAGAATCTTTCTAGCCTATGCAGCCCAAGCCAATTTCAAGGTCTATCAAATGGATGTCAAGAGTGCATTTCTGAATGGGGAATTGGAGGAAGAAGTTTATGTAAGCCAACCTCCAGGATTTGAAGATCCAAATTTTCCAGACTATGTGTATTATCTGTTGAAAGCACTCTATGGACTAAAGCAAGCACCTAGAGCCTGGTATGAGACTTTGTCAAAATTTCTTCTAGATAATCACTTCACAAGAGGTACTGTTGACAAAACTCTTTTCTTTAGTTAATGGCTCTACAATACTTGTTCAAATTTATGTAGATTATATTATATTTGGGTCTACAGATGATAAGCTTTGTAAAAAGTTTGCTAAGTTAATGCAAAGTAAATATAAAATGAGCATGATGGGAGAGTTGACTTATTTTCTTGGTTTACAAGTTAAACAAGTTAGTGGTGGAATTTTCATTAGTCAAATTAAATATATTTATGATCTTTTAAAGAAGTTTGACTTAATGGATTGTTCATCTGCAAAAACTCCCATGGCCACTGCCACCAAGCTTGAATTAAACAAGGCTGAAAAGTCTATAAACATTTCAAGTTATAGAGGCATGGTTGGCTCAATTTTATATTTAACTGCTAGTAGACCTGATATAATGTTTTCTACATGTCTCTGTGCTAGATTTCAAGCTGACCCTAAAGAGTCTCACTTAGTGGTTATTAAAAGGATTTTCAGATATCTCAAAGGGACTCCAAATCTAGGAATTTGGTACCCTAGAGAGTCTGGTTGTGATCTAATTGGCTACTCAGATGCAGATTATGCAGGTTGCAAAATAGGCAGGAAAAGCACAACCAGCACCTGTCAATTTCTAGGGAATAAGCTTGTGTCATGGTTCAGCAAGAAGCAAAATTCTGTTTCAACATCAACAGCTGAAGCTGAGTACATTGCTGCTGGTAGTTGCTGTGCACAGATACTGTGGATGAGGAATCAACTATTTGAATATGGACTAACTGTTGACAAAATTCCTATATTTTGTGACAACACAAGTGCCATTGCCATTACTGAAAATCCAGTGCAGCACTCAAGAACCAAGCACATTGACATCAAGTACCACTTCATAAGGGAATATGTGATGAAAGGTACAGTGGAACTTCATTTTGTTCCAAGTGAAAAGCAGATTGCAGACATATTTACCAAGCCACTTGATGAATCAACATTCACAAGATTAGTAAGTGAGCTAGGTATGCTTAATTATTCATAAATTCATGTCCTCATTTTAATCTGCTTTGTAGCCTGAAATGAATTTGTGGCAAGAACAAATTTGGCTTTAAGTAAAGTTTTTTCTATCAATGGATATTCCCTATCCATTGAAAGCCAAAATTGTTCTATCAACGGATGTTCATTATCCGTTGAAAGACAAATACATTTCTGGTAATTTTATCCTTCAACTGATAAAAACAGTGTTAATCTTCAACGGATAACTATTTACCTCATCCGTTGAAGTGTCGCATCAGTTACTCTAATTGAGTCACAGCCGTTGATTCGTTTACTTAACCGTTGATACATATATACACAGTTGTATGTATTTGTATTAAAGGCAGTTTTCAGAATTTTTACAGTTTTATTTGTTCTCAAACGGCTGTAATTTACTTAAAAGTATCATTTAATCATTTTATTTATATTTTAATTCGAGAAATTATAAAAGCCCATTGAATTATTATTTTCACTTTATGCTTTCTTGCAATTTTTACTCTCTTTCTCTCCCAAAACTCTCAATCTTTTCTCTGCAACCTCTACTCACAACAATGGCACCAGTAGTCAAGATTATGTCTCAGTCTGGCTTTGTTTATGAAAAGAACAATTTCGTAGCTATGGTGGAAAAGAATGAAGCCCACTCAGATTATCACAAGATGATGGACTTCATCAAGAACTGCAAACTAAGCTATGCAATGCTGGAAGCCCCAACTATCTATTGTGAGGTAATTGAGGAGATTTGGACAACTGCAGAGTTCAATTCCATAAATATGACCATTGCTTTCTCTCTCAAAGGTAAGGATTACTGTATTAACTGTGATGATATACAGTCTTGCTTTAAGCTACCTGAGAATTATGCCATGACACCACACACTGATAATGATGTATCTGCTATGTTAGATTCCATAGGCTATTCTTTTGATTCTGCTAGTTTAGGGAGCATTAGAAGGAAGGGCCTTAGGAAAGAATGGAGTTTTCTTGGAGATGCCTTTATCAAGGTTTTCTCTGGGAAGATTAGCAATTTTGATGCCATAACTTCATCTCTTGTTAATATGCTCTATATGCTAGTTTCTAATAGGTACTTTAATTTTAGCAACTATGTCATGCTAGAATTAGGTTCCAGGTTAGGTAACAAAGCTAATAGACCTCATAACATCTACTATGCTAGATTCTTTATGTTATTGGCTAACCATGTTGCTGAAGGTTTGGTCATTACTAATGAGAGCAATAAACTCAAATGTTGGGCACAAGAGAAAAGGGTCCTTGCAGACCTTTTGAGAATTAACCTCAACAGCCAGGTGCCATTGGTATATTTACCAATAATGAATGCACCTCAGGTAAGTGAGGTAAATACTTCTGTAACTCCTACCTCTTCCAACCCCATTGTTTCTTTGCCTTCTAGTGTGGCAATAGAATCTGTGTCTTTGTCCCAACAGATTCCTACCAAAGCCACCAAACCTAAAATTCCAAAACACAAGTCAAAGAAAACCACCTCTGTTGTTTCTCAAAAGACAACAGTTGTAACAACTACCATAAACCCTAAAGGGAGTGAACAGGGTGTGAGTGGTGAGGGGAGGGGTGAACATCAAGAAACCCCCCAGGATAAGGTGGGAGAGGTGAGTCGTACCCTAGCCAGCCAAGCCACAGTTTCTCAAAAGACTGTGGTGGTTCAAAAGGAGTCAAACACATCCCTAGTTGCATCCTCCCAAAAGGATACAGCTATTGAAAATAGTCCCCAACCCGGGACACAGAACAAAAGAGGGAGGGACACTGAAGCCACACATTCACCTATCAAAGCCTTTTCATGAAGAAAGAAGGCTAAAACCCTAGTTTCAACACAGGGGGCACACACTGCACAAATACATCCACCTGTATCTTTGCCTTCTCAAATTCAGCTTGATGTGGCTCCAGCAAATGTGGAGTCACAACCCCATTCTCTCATAATAGACACACATCAATCACCAAATTCTCCATCACCATCTCTGGATGTGGATATGATATTCACATCAATTCCTGAATCTCCCTCTTTAAAACTCAGGGAGGAGCCCCACTCAAATCCTGGTGATCATCATCTTTTAGATGATTTATTGGATCATCAGCCAATTCTTTCAGACTTAGTTGAAGAATCTGTCACCTCACTTAAAATCAATTCACACAGATTCAACAATTATGTCACTTTCAAAATCTACATCTTTTCCTTCTTCAACGGATATCTCTCATCCGTTGACAAGTGGTTGTTTTTCGACGGATAAGTTTAACAGCAGTTATCCGTTGATATCATCAGTTTCCACTTCAACGGATACTCCCTATCCGTTGATGGTCTCTACACATATAACTGAATCAATTCCAAGTGTAGAAGACATGGTTACTGTATAATCACTTCTAGGATTGAGGGAAGGGAGTGATAATTTGAGTGAGAGGCTGGGTTGCTCCCAGGCAAAAGGAGAGGTTGAGAGTCAAAATATGCATGCTATTTCTTCCAGCATGGCAAAAGTGAGTGAGGGGAGTGCCACCTTAGTAGGTGAGGGTGAGGGTGTGAGGGTGTGTGTGAGCTAGGGGGAGCCCCTGATACAAGAATATAGAGAAAATGAGAGAAAAGTAGGTACAGAAGCTATAAGGGTGGATCCAGCCATTGCTAGTGAGTCAATGATTGTGGATGATGCTGAAAAGGGAAGACAATTTCAGCAACATTACAAAGCTGAAATTGATAACATTTCCTTGGATGCTGACACTTTTACTCATCCTGTTTCAGCCTATCAACTGTTGGCTGCTCAGGGCAATGTGGAGGCAGAGCAGACTTTGAACATAGTGCACACTTCAGAATCTCTTCAAAGAGATAAAGCTGCTGTTAATAGGATGCCTTCTCAAGCTGGTGAGCCATCTGAAGAATTTGAAGTAAATTCTAATGATGATGACTCTATTTCTTTGGATGGGAGCATGAACTTAGGGGGAGATGTAGGCCCAAGTTCTGTTCCAGATTTACCTGAATGGGCATGGACAAAGAAATCTATACCAGGACAGTTTGGTGTAGCTTTGGTCAAGCAAGTTATGGCTATTCAAAAGGCCCTTCAGGAGACTACAAATGTTGGTACCAAGGCTATTTTTCAAGCTCATCTAGACTCTCTGCATCTCTTGCAGTTGCAGCACATCAGACAGAATTTGAGTGTGGATGAACTCAAAAAGAATATTGCTGATCTGAAATCCTACAATTCTGAGAAGTTGGATTCAGTCATGCCTTATGGTACAATGCAAGATTTGTTGCTGAGATTGAGGAGAGAATCTGATGCTGACAAGAGGCTGGCCAAGTTGGAAAATAGAGTTCAAGTCATTGAAGACTCTGTGGTCACCATTCTTCAAAATCAACAATCTCAGACAAATCTCCTATTGCAGCTGGAAAAAGCACAAGGCTTGACCCCTATCCTTGATGATAACAAAAAGGGGGAGAATAAATGGGAAGGGGAAGGAGAGCCATCATCAAAAGTTCAAATATCTAAAGTGCTAGTTCCTGCCATCACCACTTCTCCAACACTTCAAATCAAAGGAAATCTTGATGGAATTGATCTAATCCAGATAGCAGCAGCTGAGATGAAAGTCAAAGAGCAAAGGAGGAAAATTGATGAAAGATGCAACAAATTTTTGGTTCTACAACTTCAAAATCACAATCTGTGAAGCATAGCACAAAGGTGGAGCCAATCATTATGGAGCTCAAGCCAGAAAGGAGGAATAAGGTTGGAGAGACTTCTTCCAAGAATCTGAAACCTATGGTTCTTAAGCCCAACAATAGATCCAATAAGGACTCTACAAAGAACCCTCTAAGCCTTGCTCAGTTGAAAGGAGTGGATTTTCATCTTCCAAAGCCTGATGAAGACAAGGTTTTGGGTGGTAATATCATGAAGCACAAGGAGACCAAAGATGTGGTTGAAAGAATGAACATGGCTATTATCTTTAGAGAGGGAAAGAGTATCTGTGTGATACAAGGACATCCCAAATTCTCAATAGCCAAGAGGGAAGAAGCCAGAAGGTTGAAGGAAGAAGCTAAAAAGCTAAAGGCTGACAAAAGAGCACAAGCAAAGCTTGAAAAACAGCTAAAGTCAAGTCAAGCTGAAGAAAAGAAAGAAATTGAAGATAAGGGTGAAGATGCAGGTATGGGGAACATGCTTAGTGATGATGTGGAAGAAAGAAGTAAGGAAAGAAAGGAATGGCAGAAAGGGAACAGAAAGAAGGCCAATACAAAAAGGAAGACTGTAGATGAAACTGAAGAAACCCAATCAAAATCCAAACCACTACCCTCTATTCCTGAACCCATTGTGCTTGATCCCTTCATAAACATCCATGGTGAAACAATCACTCCTAAGGAGGAACCAATTGATTGGGACACCATCAAATTGCCCACTTTCTTAACCACTTCTCCACCATCAAAGAAACAGAAAAGAAAAATTAAATCAACACCTCTTCTAACCTCAATCAAATTCAATCAGAAGCCTAAGCCTAAGCCACAAGCCTCAAAGGATAATTATGTTCACATTTGTGACATAAAGGAATTTACAGACATTGAACTCTATCTGGATGAGCTGGAGGAAGTAAGGGGAATAGATGCCTACAGACAGCTTCCAGAAAGACTAGTGTTCAAATATAAAGGAAGTGGGGAAAGGACTTGGCCTCTTTACAGAATTCTGAATGAAGGCTATTCTACCTTGGTTAGAGTCTACTCAGCTATAAAAAGGGATTATGGCTTTACCAGGACTGTCAAACCTGAGATTCTCAACAAGATTGTCAGCATAAGGAAAACTTGGTGGGAGCCCAATGCCTTGCCTAGAACATTACTCATCCCAGAGAGAGGAATTATAGTTCATAAATCACCTCATTGGTTGATGGAGTTCAGAGACAATAAAGGAGTAGCTTTACTAGTGTTAGTAGCCTCAACGGATAAGACCATTTTGGCTATCCGTTGAAGGAGTAGCTTTACTTAGAAATAAGTTTAGTATAGTAGCACATTTCATTCTCTGTATTTAAGTTGTAATTCTTAGATGTTGTGGGAAATTATCAGTCATGTTGACTACTAGTGGATATGCAAATAGGAGGGCTAATTGTAAATATTTCATGCCTTGTAATTTTGGTATCAACTGATATTAAAGGCCTTCAACGGATGAGAAACAAAGCTTCAACGGATGTTTCTAAAGCTTCAACGGATAACATCCATCAACGGATGAGTGCTTCAACGGATAAAGCTTCAACTGCTAATGCATCAACGGATAAAGCTTCAACGGATAAAGTCATCAACGGATGAAAGCTTCAACGGATGCTTAGTTCAATAGCAGTTGATAGTGACAATTCATAAGCTGACAGATGCACATGAGTTGAAAGAGACAAAGTGGAATGTGGCAGCCTTTAGGAGGAATCAAGAAAATGCAGCATTTCCATTCTGGTGCAAACAAGGAAGTATTCAAAGATTCACAGCTAAACCTAAATTACATTGGATATAGAAATGAAGAAGAAACATGTGAAGAATCTTTTAATTATATTTTACAGTTTTTTCTTCACTTGTAAACTTGGTGATATATAAACCAAGCAGCAGCTAGTAATTAGATGGTGAATTTTCCAGAGCTATTTAGAAAAATCCAGAGAGAAAATCATCTAGTTTGTACTAGGACGCAGCTGTGATTTAATTTTTTGAATCACAGATTTTCTAAAATAACACATCTCTGGTGGAACAACAAATCCACCAGAAAAGTTTTTAAGTTCTTTGTGTTCTTTACATTTGTGTTTGAATATATATCTGTCTGTATTAGCTTCAAGCAATTCACACACATTTGCTCACTAAAACACTTAGCCTTAGAAACTGCTCAAAACTTGAAAAAGTTTTGAGATTTACATTCAACCCCCCTTCTGTAAATCTCATTGTTAGTCCACTGGGAATAATACCAACTTTCATCTTGACTTGCTTTACTGATAGGACAAGTGACAGATTCTGTATTAGATGAACTGAAGTCATCTAGATACACATTTCCTTTTCTCACGCCAATGAGAACCACTTTGTTGCTCTTTTTGTTTGTCACAACACAGGCTTCTGAATTGAAGGTTACTGAATTGCCCTTATCACAAAGCTGGCTGATACTCAACAAATTCTGCTTGAGACCATCCACTAAGGCAACCTCTTCAATGATGACATTGTCTTTTAAAATCAAGCCATATCCTACAGTATAACCCTTGCTGTCATCTCCAAAAGTAATACTTAGGCCAACTCTTTCCTTGAACTCAGTGAGCAGGGTAGAATCTCCAGTCATGTGCCTTGAGAAACCACTATCCAGATACCAAAGATTCTTTCTATTTCCCTGCACACATCAGAATCAAATCAAGTTGATTTTGGTACCCAAGTTTCCTTGGGTCCTGCCTTGTTAGCTTTCTTCTTTGGTTTCTTAGGTTTGATCTCATTTGACTTGGGAATTTATGATTCATCCTTAGTCATCTGAGTTGGACCTTTGAAACTAGTCATTAAAACATAATTGTCTTGCACATTTTGATTAACAGGAAAAGGCATGCTATTTGCAAACATGTTATTCCAGTATGGCATGCTAAATGGCAATTGAGGCGTACTAATTGCAGCATAGTAAGGATTAGGTGCAAATGGCATATTAGCAAATTATGCATTCATATTCTGAGCAGACATAGCAGTTATAGGCATGGTAGGCATGGCAGTCATGTTGGGAAAAGAAGATGGTGCAGACATGGAAGTAGGCATAGCAAGTTTGCAATTAACAGACAAATGATTAATGCTGCCATACTTAACACAAATTTTTCTGGGTGCATATTTGTCAGGTGTGTAGTTGTTATGTTTGTTAATTCATACTTTCCTATTTCTATTATTTTTCTTTTTAGCTTCTGTTTTAACCTCAATCTTTTCTAATCTGTCATTCAATTGATTGATGGACAGATGACCAACAATTACTTTCTTTTCCTTCCTGATTTGACTTGATTCTCCTGGAATAAAGTTCTTAGAAACTGAGCCATATTTCTCATTTAACTTGGCTAGCTTAGCTTTGCTCACAGGTTTACTCACATCCGACAGATGTGGCTCTTTGTCGCTCGACGGATAATTCTTTTGATTATCCGACGGATGATTTTCATCATCCGTCGAGTCCACATCTGTCAACAATCCTTCAACCAAATTGGATTCCAGTTTCTCCTTACTCTTCTTCCAGGCTGCATCACAAAAGGACTCAATACCTTGAACTTTAGTGATTTGAGCATGGACATCTCTAGATGATTTCCATGCCTTAATCACTTCACGTTCTCGTTCAAGCTGCTTCTTTAAAATCTCTTCTTTCTTCAACGACTCAGTTAATTCATCCTTAGCAATCTTACACTCAATTCTCAATTTTTCAAATTCAATAAACTGAGACTCTAGCACATTATTCCTCTCACTTAAAAAACAAATTGTTTTCTTTAATTTTAGCATTTTCCTTAGTGAGGGACTCAAGTGTAACACGCAAGTGATATAATTCTGTGGACATGTATTTGATTGCATCATTATACTCAGATTTAGATAAATATGCTAGGTTAGTGGTGATTACCTGATTACTTGAAGAACTTGTTTCTGTTTCATCAGATTTGGCCATCAGAGCTAGGTTGACATAGTTTGTTTCTTCATCTTCATCCAATCCATCAGCTACCCAGTCATTTTCTTGTGTAATGAAAGCCATTTCCTTTTGCTTCAGCAACTCAAAATATTTCTGTTTATAATCAACCGGCTCAAACTTCTTCTTTCTAGAATCTGACTTTCTACACTCATTGGCAAAATGCCCTGCCAAGCCACATTTGAAACATTTGAATTTGGATTTATCCACCATGTTTCTACTTGGTTTGGCTGCTCCGAAATTCTTTTTGAAATTGAGCTTGGAAAATCTTCTGGATAGGAATGCTAAATGCTCATCAATATCATCCATGTCATCTTTGAACCGTACCGTAGTATTAAGAAAAAGGAGGACGGCACTACTGGCAAAAGTCGTCTGGCTTCATTTTCAGCTACCAGCCCTTTGCCCTTGCTTTCACAGACCTTTGATGTAGACTCAACAGCTTCTACCTTCATCTCTTTCTCTTTCTCTAACTCAGCGACCAGTGCTATGGACCCTCTTTTCTTCCTTTCTTTCTCCATCCTCTCATCTTGCTCAATTTCAAGCTTATAATTTTTTAGGATGCCATACAGTCTCTCCAAGGTGAACTCCTTGTAATCCTGAGAATTTCTCAATGAAACTGTCATCGGCTTCAACTCTTTTGGAAGAGATCTAAGGAACTTGAGGTTAGAGTCTTTAGTTTGATAGACTCTTCCATGCAACTTCAGAGCATTTAGTAGCTTTTGAAATCTAATAAAAATATGAGTGAGAGACTCACTTTCTTCATAGTGGAAATGCTCATATTGCTGAATCAGTAGCTGCATCTTATTCTCCCTTACTTGCTCGGTACCATCACAAATAATCTGGATTGTGTCCCAAACCTATTTGGATGTTTTACAGTTAATGATGTTCTCAAATATATCACCATCAACTCCATTGAACAAAATGTTCATGGCCTTCTTATCTTTCTTGACTTGCTGAATATCAGCATCTGACCATTCATGCCTAAATTTAGGAACATATGGTTCATTGTCAGTTGCAGCTCTCATTGGTACATGAGGACCTCTTTCTATGCAATCCACATAGGCCTCATCTTGGGAAAGAAGATGTAGGTGCATTTTTACCTTCGAGTGATGATAATTATCTTTGTCCAGAAATGGAATTTTGACTCCAACATCCTTCTTGTTCATCTTGTTGTTTGTTGTGATCTTTACATTCTTTGTACTTCAAGAGCTTGCTCTGATACCAATTGTTATTCCCTAACAATATAACAAAAATTACAGAAGGGGGGTTGAATGCAATTCTGGCTACTTTTTCAAGATTTTAAAACTGTTCTAACTGAATATATATAAGTGTTTGATTTACAGAGTGCAGAATGAAATATTTATATAAATCAAAACACAAAGTAATAAAGACACAAGCTTTTAAAAATTTCTAGTGTATTTGAATGTATCCACCAGATATATATATATATATATCAGTTTGAGAACTCTGTGTAGCTTAGAATAGCTCACAGCTGCTTTACAAGTAGAACAAACAAACTACAGAGAAATTCTTGACAAGTACAGTTTTTTCTATCTCTCTTTAAAATGTGTTTGCTTAGTTGAATATTCTACTAGCTACACTTGGTTTATATATCACCAAGTTTACATGACAATAAGACAAGATAATAAAATAAAACATATCTAGTCTAACTCCATGTTGCTTCACTACTCTATTCCAATATCTTTGAATATCTTCGCAATTGCTTAGAAATGGTAATGCTTCTTTGTTCTCAAATTTATGCTTAACAGGCTGCCACATTCCTTTTGCAAACACCCAACACATGTGACTGTGTTGTCACTGTCAACAGATATTTGAATTTGATCATCCGTCGAGTACATGTTTTCCATCTGTCGGGTAGCTTTGTTGATCATCCGTCGGGTAGCTTTATTGATCATCCGTCGAGTAACTATTTGTCACTTGACTCCATTTCACTTATACAGAATTACAAGACATCTCATATTTACAATTAATCAACCTATTCTGCATATCCACTAGTAGTCAACATGACTCATATACTCCTACAGAATCTACACAAAGTTGTTTACAGAAATGTGCTACAATTCTTATTATTACATAAGCTACTCACTCGATGGATGTTAATCTGTCATCCGTCGGGACTGTAAGGTTTATCCGTCGGGACTATATTAGATCATCTGTTGAGTGCTACAAAATTCACTAAGTTAAATCTACTAAGGTGATTTATTTAACTTATCATCAAGTTTACAACATATTCCTAACAATAATACTCTTTTACATCGATGGCACAAGCAACCGATGTCTAATGGGCGATGTCTATTAACAAATTTCTAGTAGTGATTTCTTAAAAAATATTGAGTCTTCTCGTGCTGATAGTGTGTTGTGAAAATAAAAATATATTATACTATATAGAGAGCATATAGAAAAGAGAGAGAATAATGATTTCACTATATTCTTGTATATGTTAGAAGCTCAAATATGAGGTGGCCTACAAGATATGAGATACATGAACTTGTAGAGTTAAGAGTGATGAATCTGAAAGGCCAAGTCTAAGCTATAAGAAGATGAAAAATCAAAGGTTGGTGTGTAGAATATTCTAGGGTCATCTATGTATTTATTTAGGCCTAATTTCCATAGCTTTTTTTAATATGGTATAAATGGACAAATTTTCATATCCTTATTTTTGAATTTCTCATTTGGGCTAACTTGAAAAATATAATTTATAAGTTTATATGAATAAAAAAATATAACTTAAAATGAATAAGGGTTATACCAATGATAAGCAGGTCAATACTTATAAGTTACTAACCTGAAACTCTGTGCATTATTTATAATATTATGTAATTTTTGAATTTAATTTAAAATGAAAATTTTAACCTCTAAAATTTATTTATTAGAGTTTTTTAATAATATAAACTAATAATAATTTTAAATATACACGTGAATAAATTAATGATATTTTAGTTTAAAAAGAAATATCAATAATTGAAATATATTATTTTATTGACATTTATACTTGTGTTAATGAAAGATAATTATCTTTTAATTAAAAGATAAGTTTTAGCTCACACCAATAGTATATGAATTATTTTTAGTTTGGTATACCGAGCAAATCCAACTAATTATATTCAATTTATTTTTTGGTTTAATTTGTACACAGAGATCTACTACCAAACTTTTATTATTTCAGCTATTAGGGTTGGATCCAGTTATCACTCTTCTAAACCTACATTATATCTACCAACAAATTAGGTAGACTTTAATTTTACCTTAACACATATCAATAATATAAAAATTATCTTAATTTTAATTTAATTTTAATAGTAGATCAAAAATAAATATTATTTTATTTTAGTTTCAGACCCATTATATCAATCAATTAATTACAATTAGTTTGTTTTCAATTTTAACTTAGCTCTGGGTGAATATAATTTTATTTTAAATCGAATAGATTATATATTTTATTTTAGCGTGATGATATTATATAGACAAACATATTACGTTTCAAATTTCTATTTTTATTTTAGCTCGGTTCAATAATTTTTTTAGCCAGATTGGCAGTATTTATTATTTGTTTTAGCATGAGGTACCAAATTTTATATTATCCTCAGACCCGTTATATCAACCCAAATCCAGCTAATTATATTTAGTTTTTTGTTTAATTCTATTTTAGCATTGGATTAATATAATTTTATTTTAAACCGACTGAATAATATATATATAATTTTATTTTAACCTGATGACATTATATCAGCTAAACTTATTTTTTTATTTTATTTAAGATTGAATATAATTCTATTTAGCCCAAGCTGAATGAATAATATATATTTATTTTGTTGTAATCAAGACTATAAGACATATTATAATTCTATTTTTATTTGAATAATTCTATTGTGAATATTAATCTATTTATGAGCGTATTTTATTTTAAATATTACTATAATTATGCTGACCAGACGGACTACCAACCAAACTTTCATTATTTCGTTTTTAATATAATATTATAGATAGATAGTATAGATAGATGAATGTGTTTTATCTTTTCACTCTTTTTTACTCTAAAATTAAGAAAAGAGGTCTATAAAAATATTTTCCTACTTCATATTTAAAGAAATATGGACATTATAGTAACTTAAATGCTAAACTAATGAATACATATTAATTATCTCAATAATGAAAAGTTTTAATGAAGTTAAAACCATCGAATATACAGTATAACCTCCATACATTAATACTCTGTATAGTAATAACCTCCTTGTTGTAATAAAAAATTATAGTTGTGACTTGGGCCGGTAATAATTAAAAATAAACTCTATATTGTAATATTCTATGCTTTTTTTAAGTCCATCCCTTAATAAATTTCCTCTATATAAGAATAAAAATGCTTAAATTATACTAAATATATCTATATAGCCAACTTAAAATATTTTTTTAAAGTTGTTTCTTACAGTGACTTGATCATTCGGTGCATTCTTTAGCTTGAGTGTCCATAATAATTCATCTATGCTTAAAATAATTTGCAACTGCACGTGGTTAATACATAGAGGACCACGAAGAAACTGCATTTGTAATTCCATACAGGAGAGATATTTTTTATGGTTCCAAGTTATGTTAATATGTTATAAATACCTATGATATATTTTAAATTTATATAAGATTATTATATTTTTTGATAAATTTTGAAATTTAAAATTTATATGTTAACCTCTACTTTGGAATAACCTCTCTATAATAATATTTTTTCTTGGTCCTAAGGATATTATTGTATAGAGGTTTTACTGTATATATAAATGCGTAAGCATTCAAAATTTTACTTTCTTCACACAAAAAGTAAAAATTAAAGAAATGAAGAGATGGAAAATGACATCCAGGGTCGCATGACACAAGTTCATGAGAAACATTATAATCATATCATTATGATGATATTGATGAATTGAATTATATTACAATATATGTAGATGGGTGTTATAGGGAGAATTTCGTATTATAGTCTTGTGGAGGTTAATGGGTGGAACAAGGATCCAGGACGGTGTTTGAGGGCGGAGGAAGGTTGTTTGGTGGAGGTTGAGCTTGTATGTTGAATCCTTAAAAAAGAATAGGGTTTATTATTCTCTATCAAGTGTCAACTCATGTCTCATACAAGTGCCTACGTACCTATTTATAGGGATCAAGCATCACGTAGTTCTTGGGGAACAAGTGACATAAGCTAGGGTTAGGACTCTTCAGCCCGTGCAGCCCAAGCCCATGATAGAGTCAGGCCTTCAGCCAATTAGTCACGTAAATCTCAACCGGATCCATACGCTTCCTACAATCTCGCGACATCTCCGCAATCCTTTCCGTTATTGTAGGAACAACACGTGTCATCCCCAAAATCTACGAGCAACTCAATCATCTATGAATTACTTTCCATGTCGAACACAAAGTCCTCTAATGCGGGCCAACCTGGCGGCCTCGACCCGCACCGCCTTCCTTTTCAATTAATAAATACAATGTTACCTTTGATTTCATAAGATGTGGGCTCATGGGTCCAGCCCGCGTGTAGGCAACCGAGCCCAGCTCGAGTACCGTCACCTGAGTCCATCTCACGTAAAGTCACATGAGCCCACCTCGCGTGTAGACACCAGATGGCAAGTGTGAGCCTAGCTCGAGTACTATCACCTGAGCCCATCTCGCGTGAAGTCACCTGAGCCCACCTCACGTGTAGACACCAGATGGCAACTGTGAGCCCATCTCGCATGTCATGAGCCCAGCAAGCATATCACGAGCCCAACTCGCATGTCACGAGCCCAGCTCGCATGTAACGAGCCCAGCTCGCATGTAACGAGCCCAGCTTGTATGTCACGAGCCCAACCCGCACATGCTGGCCCAAATCATATTATTCCATGATTCTAGCCCACATATGGGAGCCCAGCTATTCAATGCACCCATGGGGACCTGTTTAGGACCCATGACCGAAAGCGGGCATAATAACTACCCCCAAAATTCCTGGTCACATCTTAAGTCTAGGAATTTTCTAGTCCTTTATGGCCTTACAGGTGTGAGCCTACCAGACCGCACCAAGCCGCCTCGCGTGCCTCGCCTCACATGCCTTTCATCTATCATGCATTTTGAACGTATGACAGTTGTTGGACAGCTGGCGTGGGGATTTTTGTCCTGCTCTGAGATGATGACATGTGGCCTTCTCCCATTCTCCCTCCTATCTCCTATAAATATGTGAGATTTCATTTTATTTCTCATATTTCCAAGAACATTTGTCGAATTGTTCAAGGATCTACCACGGTGAAGATCATCATCTCCACAAGTACCGTCTACCAGCGACGATATTCTCCCGGCACAGATTCATCAGGATCTTCATACACCTTTCCAATAGGTACTCTTCAATTCGAGCCCATTTATATTCATACTTAGTTATTCGATTCGAGCACACACCACTTGTTTGATACGAGCTCACACACACTCATAACATGAAATGCGAGCTCACACATTCCTCTGTAACTTGATGCGAGCTCACACATTCCCCTGTAACTCGATATGAGCACATACAATCACGATATGCGATGCGATCCCGTCTGCTTATTTAGATAATTCGGTGCGATCCCGTGTGAGATGTGAGGACACTTAGGTGTGCCCCCATACTTATCTTTGCTTTCTTTTTAGGGCCACACACTAAGTTTTACCATCTTTTACAGATATCGAGTGCGTCTTCAGCCCACTCCTATGGATCGTCTCGCTCTTCCTCGAGCCCGGCTCGCACTTCTGCTAGCCCGATTCGCTCTTCTGCCACTCCGTCTCCATTAAACCAATATCCACCCGAGCAGCGAGGCTCGAAGGACTTTCAACGTGAGTTGACCTCTCTTTCTGGTCGTCTCAGCCAACCCATCTCTCTCGGCTCAGCTATCACCCCTCAAGGGGCTTTGAACATTGCCAGAGTTGAGAACTCGATGCGAGCAGCTGGATCCGGCTCGCTTGATATTCATCTCGACCCTAACCCTGAAGATTTCACCAGGGAGAAGAATATTTATGACTGGAGAAACAGGCCCGTGGACCTCTCCAAAATACCAGCCTCCCTCAGAGTGGAAGAGCTGCTAAACCGTGAGCCCGCTCCTTTAGACAAAGAACGGGTTGAGGAGATTTTAAGGGGGATGGTTGAAGAGAGAGCGGCCCGCCTGAGGCAAGCTGCAGCTAACAACCTCGACCCCATTCATGTTGACTCAGAATCTACTGACAGCGATCTGGGGAGTGCATACTACGATACCAAGAAGAAAGGAAAGGAGCCAGTAGCTGCTGAATATCCCATCTTGGGGCTCGAGGGTGAAGAGGACGGCTTGCATTGGTCCTATGACTCCCCTCAAAGTGAGGAGGTGGCAGATGTCACTAGCCAGTATAAAATCTGCAACTATAACTATGTCCCTGCGGCCTCTCCTGAGCCCTATGTGCCTCTTGCCCATCCCGAGCTTGAGGGTGAGATTATTTTTAAGAGGCAGATCATTCCTGATGGGGAGGAGAGCTCAACTACAAATGAGGAGGTTATGGTGCTCGCTTGCCGCGACCTGCCCACCTCACTGACTCGGAAACATTTGGCCGAACATATTGAGCAGTTCCAGCTCGAGGGCCATGTTATCTTGCCCTTGCCTCACATGAGGTTCTACGGATTTAACCATCCGGAAAATGGAGGCAGGGTGCCTCGCATTATTTTTTATACCCTTCCTTCTGAGGCTAGGAATCTCCTCTCCTCTTCATCCTTTCATCAAGGATGTCTGCGAGTACTACCAGCTCGTACCTCTGCAGATCAACCCGAACGGATACCGGGTTGCCCTCACATTATACATCATGTACAACAAATACGGGTTTCCTCCTCTCACAGCGAGGCAGCTCGTCGGCTACTTCCTTAATCTGAAGCATTCCCCTAATGACTTTGGATATTTCTATTTTTCTGTCTGGCCGTGCTTTAATAAAAAGAACCTCATCCACAACGGGCCGAGCAACTCAGGGAAGTGGAAGAGCCCTTATTTCTATATCCACGAGGTGCCTCGAGTCCAGACCCATTTTTATTATAATCCATGTAAGTCTTCCCTGGCCGCTCTCGTCTTTCCTACCATAATTCTTTCCTTTAACAAGAAACGTTTTTATTTTTCTCATCTCCAGCCACCCCGCCTCGCACTGTCCTTGTGGGACAAGAAAAAATAAATACCGACAGCCTGCTAGATCTTCCTAAGGCAGACAGGGATATTCGAAAGCTCATAACGACCTCGAATCTGGTCGCGTGTGGATTTTTGAAGGCAGGGGTGAGGCTGACTTCTCAAAAGAAGAAATCTAAGAAGAGGGCCAGAAAGGGTAAGAACATTGGGGTCGCATGCGCGAGCCTGTCTGCTCGCATGTGTGAGCTCGTGTTCCCGCATTTTTACATTTCCCGCATACATCTCACCTCGCATTACACTTTATTTGTCTGTATTTATCTCCTGCTCACATTTTCTTCTTTCCGTTGCATCTCGTTGTGACTAATATATCACTTTATTGTTTTCCTTTTCAGAAATGGCCATCTCCCCTATCCCCTTTATGAAAGAGGCTGAGCAAGCCGCGGCCTCGGGCTCAGTTCAGCCCGTTGCGGTGACCACAGGGTCTCACTCTCAAGTCCCCCCTTCAGCTCGCATGAAGACCCTCACTGAACATCTCAAAGGATCAGGGCCTTCTCCTCGGCTAAAAAGGTATCGAGGTCACAAAGAGGGAAAAACCGTCGAGCCAGACCCGAAAAAGGCTGCTCCATCTGATTCCCCTCTCCCAACTTCTTCTTCTGCCAACATGGTCGCGACCACCTTTGGTCGGCTCACTCAAGCTCACATCACCGACCAAGATATGAAGGATTGGTCTTCTTCTGCTCTCGAGGTTAATTAGGACGCACTGTCCCGGGCCGTAGCTGAGGTGTATTACCGTCAACTGTCTAAGGCTCGAGAGATACGAATCCTCAGCCAAACCAACACAAAGCTCGAGTCTAAAGTCAAATCTCTTCAGAGCAAGGTCGCTGAGCACGGGAAGGAGAAAGTTACGTTGGTGAAAAACTATAATCAGAAGATACTTAACCTGAACGCTACTCATGACAAGGCCTTAAGGGAGTAGAAGGAAGCTCATGACCTGGCCGATGAGGCGTGGAAGAAGGAGAAAGATAGTCTCGAGCCCTGACCGAGGGCCGCGAGGCCACCCTCACTGATGCTAGGAACCTGGGGCCCAGGAACTTTATGAAAATCTTTATCAAGAAGGTTCCTGATTTTGATTGGGTAGCTCCGGGTGCGGGCACAGCTAGATATGCCGAGAAACTGAAGCTGGAGATGGAGCCGGATGCCCAGATTACCGAGGAGGTCCGGCTCGCAGCCGAGCAGGCCCGAGTCGTTGATGATGAAGTTAGGGAGGCATAGGATGATAAGCCTTGGTGTAATTTTATTTTAGAACTAGACTTTTGACTGGGTAAGCGGACACCCTTCTCGCCTCGCATTTGTATTTAAAGTATTCTGCCTTGGGGCATAACTTATTTACCTTTTGTCTGTATAAAATCCCAAGTCTTTTGTGCCTGCATTCCTCTTTACTATGCTAGCTGGTTTTCTTTATCTTGTGTAAAGTTACCATGCTCCTACTGACCAAAAGTTATCATAACCCTGGCCGCGTATGGCGGGTGTTACACCTTCACAACGAGCCTAATTAATCAGCTCACGTCATTTGTTCAATCAAACAAAATTAATAAAGAATGCTAAGTGGAACAGGCTCGCATCATTACTAACTCACACGTTTTGCACGCGTTCTTACACTGGCGAGCCAGGCACATAGGCTCGCCACTTGCTCTAGTATCCTCTCCTCGCATAATGCGACCCTGGCCATACTTGATGGAGGGCTGGGCTCCCTGGGTCGCATTTGTGGTCCTGCGAGCCAAGGTATGGGCTCGTATAGTGGGCCTATACCTCTTTTTATCTTCATCTTTTATTTGCTTTATGCTCATATCTTTCTAAGCAGACCGTGGCCCAGCTCGTTTCCCATTCTTGTTGTCAAGCGGGCCGGGGCCCATCCTGACTTGTGATTTTATCATGTTAATAAAACAATCATTCTGTGCTCACATGGGTTCCCAAGGATGGGCTCCCCTGCTGGGTATTTAATCTATTAACAGAAGTTCAAATATCATGTGAACAAAGTAGATATCAATCGTTCATTCATAGATAATGGAAAGTGAAAGGAGTACATATTTGTGGTCTCAGAGAGGCACCTATATGACACCACCCCCCGAAACTTAGGAGTATTGTGAGATAGTACTAAGTCTGAAAAGAATAATATTACTGATAATATTTGCGGAGGTGCCCCGCGTTTCAGGCTCTCGGGATCAACTTGTCTTGCATATCATTGAGGTGGTAGGTTCCCTCCCAGAGCACCAACTTTATCTTGTAGGGGCCTTCCCAATTCGCTCCAAAGACTCCGTGACTCACCACCTTGGTGTTTGGCATGACCCGACGCATAACCAAATCTCCCACCTTGAAAGTTCGGGCTCTAACCTTATTGTTGTAGTTTCTAGCTGTCCTCTGCTGATATACTGCTACCCTGATCTGAGCATCTTCCCGATTTCTTCGATCATGCCCAAATAGAGCCGATGATTGACCTCATTTGCCTCTGAGTCATAGTTGTCCCTCCGAAAAGATCCTGCCCCCATTTCAACGGGCACCATAGCTTCACACCCATACACTAGAGAGAAAGGGGTGTCTCCAGTTGTAGTTCCAGGTGTCGTGTTGTAAGACCATAGGACCTGGGCGAGCTCTTCTGGCCATGTTCCTTTTTTATCTTCTAGCTTTGCCTTCAGGGTGTGCTTAATGATCTTGTTAACAACCTCTGTCTGCCCGTTACTTTGGGGTGGCAAACCGCACTAAAACTCTTCTGAATCCCCAACTGCTCACAAAATTCCCGCATTTCCTTGCTATCGAACTGTTTCCCCTTGTCAGATATCAACTTGTAAGGGATGCCATAGCGGCACACAATAGTCATGTGCACAAATTCCTTGAGCTTTTTTACTGTGATAGTGGCTAGAGGCTCGGCCTCTGCCCACTTAGTGAAGTAATCTACCGCAACCACTGCATACTTAACACCTCCCTTGACCTTCAAGAGTTCTCCAATCAGATCAATCCCCCACATAGTGAAGGGCCAAGGGCTCATGAGGGATGTTAGGGGAGCCACAGGACTATTATAATAATTGGCATATCGCTGACACTTATCACAGGCTAGGGAGAATTTAAAGGCATCTTTTTTTAATTGTTGGCCAATAGTAACCTTGACGGAGGATTTTCTGAGCTAGAGAGCTACCCCCGAGTGATTGTCGCAAATGCCCTCATGTACTTCCCTTGGAATATAATTGCACTCATCCCCATCTATGCACTTGAGGAGGGGCATGCTGAACCCTCTTCTATATAAGACCCCATCGTATATTACGTAGCGTGCTGCTTTGTATTTTATCCTCCTTGCCTCATTCTTTTCATCCGGGAGTGAACCATCCTTTATGTAGACTATGATAGGTGCCATCCACGTGGGGCTGAGGTTATTATTGAGGCTGCCCACCTTGTGCTCGAGCACACTAGGCTGCCCCTGTATATCAAGGGGCACGACCCCTAGCAGGGTGGCCTCGCAACGGGAGCTAAGTTTAGCTAGCTCGTCCGCGCCTTCATTCTTCCCGCGCGGGATTAGTTCCAACCTCACCTCGTTGAACCTTGCGATTATCCTATGCGCACACTTCAGCTAAAGTCCTGTTCTTGGCCCTTTAGCTTGATACCCCCGTTTATCTGATAGACCACGATCATGGAGTCACTAAACACATTCAAATTCTCCACCTTCATTTCTAGAGCTAGCTTGAGACCGTTGATCAGGGCCTCATATTCAGCATCATTGTTGGTTGCATGAAAGGCCAGATGGGTCGCACGTCTGAACTTGTGCGCCTCTGGACCGATTAGCTCAATCTCGGCTCCTGCTCCATCACCATTAGAGGCTCCATCCACAAATAGGCTCCACCATGGGTCACTATTTTGGCTATCCAACCCAACTTCTTTAGTTCTGGGTATGACAACAAGGGCTCCCGGCTCCACTTCTTGATGTGGAGGAAATTCTAGCACAAAATCGGCCAAGGTTTGGCCTTTGATTGCGGTCCTTGTCTTATAATCCACCTCAAATTGGCCGAGCTCAACCGTCCACTTTAATATTCGATCAGAAGACTTTGGTTTGTGAATCACTTGTCTGAGGGGGTAGGAGGTTCGCACTTCTATCTTGTGCGCCTGAAAATAGGGCCTGAGCTTTCGGGAGGCTAGGATCAGAGCATATGCTAACTTTTCGAGGCTTGTATACCGAGTCTCGGCATCGGCTAGCCTTTTACTCACATAATACACCAGGAGCTGGATACCATTCTCCTCTCGGACCAATACCGCACTTACTGCAAAGTCAGAGACGGCCAAGTATAGGACCAGAGTTTCACGTGCCTTTGGGTTGGACAACATTGGAGGGCTGCTGAGATGCTTCTTTATGTTCTGAAAGGCTTCCTCACATTCTTCTGTCCATTCAAAATTCCTTCCCACTCCTTTAATTACTTTGAAGAACTCCTGGCATTTATCGGAGGACTTTGAGACGAAGCGGTTTAGGGAAGCAACTCACCCCGTTAATCTTTGAACATCCTTCACCCGTCGAGGGGATCTCATCTCAAGTAGGGCTCGTATCTTGGCGGGGTTGGCCTTAATGCCTCTATGGTTGACAATAAATCCCCAAAACTTCCCCGATTTGACCCCAAAAACATTTCTGGGGTTGAGCTTCATTCTGTACTCTCTCAGGATCTGGAACATTTCTGATAGGTGGAGGACGTGATCTTTTGCTTTCTTTGACTTCACAAGCATATCATCTACGTAGGCCTCCATGGTTTTTCCCAACTGGTGTTTGAACATCTTGTTCACCAATCTTTGATACGTTGCCCCAACGTTAAGGAGCCCGAAGGGCATCCCGATATAACAGTAGAGGCCCCGATCAATGATAAAGGAGGTGTGCTGCTGATCTGACCCATACATGGAGATTTGGTTATATCCCGAATAAGCATCCATAAAGCTAAGCAATGCGTGCCCAGCCATGGAATCAACTAGCTGGTCGATTCGGGATAGAGGAAAACTATCTTTCGGGCAAGCTTTGTTCAGGTCGGTGAAGTCCACACACGTCCTCCATTTATCATTAGGCTTCTTGACAAGCACGGGATTGGCCAGCCACATGGGGTAGAAGGCTTCCCTCACAAGTCCTGCCTCCATTAGTCTATCCACCTCTTCTCTGAGGGCCTCTTCCCTCTCTCCACTAATCGGCCGCCTCTTCTGTCTGACCCCTTTCTTTTTCGGGTCCAAGTTGAGCCGGTGGCACATGACATTCGGGTCAATCCCTATCATATCAGAGTCTAACCATGCAAAGACATCCAAATTTCTCCTCAGGAATCGGGCTAGATCCTCCCTCAAGTCAGGACTTAAATTAGAGCTTATTCTGAGTACCTTCGAGGGATCATTTGGGTCTACCAAGATCGCGATTGTGTCCTCTGCGGCCCCAGCCCTCTAAACCATTGGGGGCATTCTCGGGTCTAAGTCTGCTCGAGCCTCAATAGATTCTCCCACTTCCGTGATCGTCAAAACTTTCTTATCCTTGAGCTCAGGCTGGTGAGCTCGGGCCAGATTTATCAAGCGTTCAGAGGTCGTAGTGACAGTGCGAGTGATTCCGTTGGGCAGATCCATAGTGGTTGTTGTTTCTTTGCGTGCCCACTCCCCTTTTCTGAGTCTTGCAGCGATTTGTTCTGGGCTCTCTTCTTCATCACTTGCCTCTTCCACAATCCCTTCTTGTATCAACATAATGGGCTGAGAGGCTTCCATTAGCAAGGCCCCTGGGCGCGGTTCCACCTGAATCCCCATGTGCTCGAAATAGTTCTCGGGCAATTCCTCGATTGAAATTAGGTTACAAGTCTCGTGTACCTCAGGACGTACTCTCTTTCGGCCCTCAGCCTCTTCCATGAGGACATCGCCTTCAGCCGGTTCAACCATTTCCTTTGATGCATTTCCTGACTCGGCCGCCCTGAGTGCTTGGTTGTAGCAGACCCTTGACTCGTATTGACAGCTCTTCAAGAAGCCTACCCCCATGGGGGTTGGGAACTTTACCGTCATGTGATGGATCAAGGTTACCATCCTCATTGCCCTCATAAGGGGCCTACCTACTATAACATTGTAGGCACAAGGCTGGTCTACAACTGTAAACATAGCGATCTGGGTGGCCACATGAGGCTCTTCTCCTATGGTCACCGGGAGCCAAATTATCCCTTTCACTCCAATTGAGTTTCTCGTGAACCCGTACAGGTGTCCACCTGTCGGGGTTAATTCTCTATCCAACAATCCTAGCTTCTTGTAGGCATCATAAATCAAAACATCAGCCGAGCTCCCGATATCCATTATTGCTCGGTGAACATTCACCGTCCCAATCATTTTTATAACCAGGGCATCTGTATGAGGGTAATGCACCCACTTGGCATCATTTTCCCTAAAGACGATGTCATCAGCCTCTCTTTCGAAGAGCTCCGGGGACCTCTGGCTCAGATGGTTGACATTGGTGAGGGGCTTGTCCTTTGCTTCTCGGGCATACCTCTCTTTCGCCTTCCGGCTGTCTCCGCCAATGTGAGACCCGCCTAGAATAATATGAATGCTTCCGGCCCGAGGTACCCTCTCTTTATCTTCTGGGGGTGGAGGAGGGACGGTATGATAATCAGTTCTGTGCCTTCGAACCTCCTTGACGACCCATTCTGTCAGCTTCCCTTGCCTTATCAGCGTCTCGATTTCATCCTTCAATTGTCTGCAATCGGCTGTTTCGTGCCCGTGGCCTCATGGTATGCACAATACTTCGAAGTATCCCTCTTGTTATAATCTGTGAGAGGAGTTGCCTTTCTGAATACCCCCTCCCAGCATATGTAGCATATATATGGTCAATAGAGGCTACGAGAGGGGTGTGTGTCTGCCATTTGCTTGCATAAGGTCTCTCCGAATCTTTGTTTGTCTCTTTACCTCGGGCATACTTTTTTGGACTTGAGCTACGCCGATATGTCTTTCTTCTCTCGTCAGAGGTCGAAGACCAGTCTCTTTTATCTCGATAATTCTCTCTGATTTTCAGCTCTCTCATCGACCTCTCTACCCTTTTAAAGGGTTCAGCTTGCTCATAGATCTCGGCCAAGGTTCTCGGCTCACTTGCTTGGAGGCTCTTCCAGAATTTCGACCCTTCTTTCAACCCTGCAATCAAGAAATTCTTGATAGTCTCCTCACTGGCTCCCCTCACCTTGGGGACTTCGGCGTTGAACCGACAAAAGTATTCTGCCAGGGGCTCCCCCTCCCTTTGCTTGATGTTGGCTAACGTGGCCACATAAGGTGAGTAGTGGAGGGTGGACTGAAATTATCTGATGAACAAGTCCTCCAATTGCCGCCACGTCCTTATGCTAGCTGGTCCAAACTTGGAGAACCATTGTTGGGCACTACCTCTAAGTGATGCCGCGAAGAGTCTGCAGCGGGTCATCTCTGGAACCTGATAGACTTCTATCCCAGTGTTAAATTGTATAAGATATTCCGCCGGGTCGACTTCGCCGTTGAATAGAAGGTCAGGGTTGTGCCTAAATACCCAAGATAGGGGGGATGATCGGATAGCAGCCGTGAATGGAGAGGGGGTAGCTGAGGCCGGGGGCCCTCTCTTCTCTCGCTCCATCTCATCTAAGATCCTTCTCAGGTCCCTTACTCTAACAACTTCTCCTTCTCTGTCACCTCCCGCGTTACTCGAATGGTGTGAGCCCTGAGGTCGCTCGCAGCGTCCCCCTTCTCCGGCTCGCACTTGCGACTCCTCATCACGATTATCTCTGCACCTACGTCGCTCCTCCCTCCTGGGCGAGGTGTGTTGACGTATTTTCGGAGGAGTCTCTGTCCGTTCTCTCTTCGAGCCTCTCTGATCCACGGGCTCTTTCTCTTCTCTCTCCTCCTTATAATTCTCTAATTTAAGCCTGAGATCATGCTCACTTAGCTTTTTACCCACACGGTCTAGTACGCTAGTCGACCTTGCCTCAGACGAATCTGGCTTCTGCCCCGATCCCTTAGAGATCTGGCTGCCCCGCTCATCATGACCTTGGGGTATGTCTTTCTCTTCATGCAATGTCCATTTCTTCTGCTTAGTCTCAGTCGCTGCGTCATCAAAATTATGGATCAACTTTTTCTGAGGACCTTTTCCCTTCCAGCTACGGTGAGAGACCTTGAGGCGGCGCGCCTTACGCTTGGTGTTCTGGACCGAGCTTCCCTCTACCCTTGACATCCGGGCGTTGATCTGATTCATCTGATCGGCTAGCCCTTCGAGATATGTCATAACCGCCTGCCCATCCACTGTTGAGATTGATGGAGGTGGCGCCTGGTTCTCTGGGGGCGTATGCTCAACCTCGTTCTGGTCCTTCTTCTTTCCCCCTCTTCCTGGTGTCACCGCTTATTTGCCTTCTTTGATCATCTCTTCTCCCTAAGATGAAATCCCCCTCCTTCTAGCGCCAATTGTTATAGGGAGAATTTCGTATAACAGTGCTGTGGAGGTTAATGGCCAGAACAAGGATCCAGGACGGTGTTCGAGGGCGGAGGAAGGTTGTTTGGTGGTGGCTGAGCTTGTATGTTGACTCCTTAAGAAAGAATAGGGTTTGTTATTCTCTATCAAGTGTCGACTCATGTCTCATACAAATGCCTACGTACCTTATTTATAGGGATCAAGACTCACGTAGTTCTTGGGGAACAAGTCACATAGGCTAGGGTTAGGACTCTTCAGCCCGTGCAGCCCAAGCCCGTGATAGAGTCAGGCCTTCAGCCAATTAGTCAAGTAAATCTCAACCGGCTCCACACGCTTCCTATAATCTCGCGGCATCTCCGCAATCCTTCCCGTGATTGTAGGAACAACCCGTGTCGGCCCTGAAATCTACGAGCAACTCAATCATCTATGAATTACTTTCCATGTCGAACACAAAGTCCTCTAATGCGGGCCGTCCTGGCGGCCTCGGCCCGCACCGCCTTCCTTTTCAATCAATATATACAATGCTACCTTTGATTTCATAAGATGCGGGCTCATGGGCCCAACCCAGGTGTGGGCAACCGAGCCCAGCTCGAGTACTGTCACCTGAGCCCATCTCGCGTGAAGTCACCTGAGCCCACCTCGCGTGTAGACACCAGATGGCAAGTGTGAGCCCAGCTCGAGTACTGTCACCTGAGCCCATCTCGCGTGAAGTCACCTGATCCCACCTTGCGTGTAGACACCAGATGGCAAGTGTGATCCCAGCTCGTATGTCATGAGCCCAGCTCGCATGTCATGAGCCCAGCTCGCATGCCACGAGCCCAGCTCGCATGTAACGATCCCAGCTCGCATGTCACGAGCCCAGCCCGCACATGCTGGCCCAAATTATATTATTCCATGATTCTAGCCCACATATGGGAGCCCAACTATTCAATGCACCCATGAGGACCTGTTTAGGGCCCATGACCGAAAGCGGGCATAACAATGGGATATTATGGTAGTGTAAAATTTTATGAATATCTGAAGAAGATGACATTATGACGGGGTATTTTTATCTTCAATTTTAAACGACAAGCTTGTTAGCTATAATATACTTGTTTTTGGATTATTTACACCTGTTTTATTTAGTAATATAAAAATTAGCTGATTAATAAATCGGTCGATTAACCTATTAATTAAACCGATTAATTGGAGTTCGGACGAGTTCCGTTTCGATTAATCAGAAATTGGGTCAAAGTGCATTTTTTTAAAAATCGGTCAAAAGTCGACTTATTCGATCAAAAATCAGTTGATCAAATCGAAAATTAATTAAAAGTCGAAAATCCTTCAAAAATTAATTGAAAATTCGGTCAAAAGTCGAAAATCAGTCAGTTCGGTCAATCAGTGAAAATTAATAAAAAAATATGTTTTAAAGAAAATTTATTATTCAAAATAATGGTTAATATTTAATAACAATATATTGACTCATATTGACTATCATATGCCCCTCAATCCTAATTTCTAACTGAATAAGTTTTTTCAATTATATTACTCTTATTTCTCCTTCACAATCTCCTGTAGTTGATTTGCTATGTAACTAATTTTAGCATAATATGAATTTATCTCTATTTATATATAGTAGGTATTAAATTTCAAACTATTAAGTAGTGAGTATTAATTATTATGTATATATCAACTATAATTTTATTTTTCATAAAATATTTAAATATCAAATATGAACTAATGATATGTGGTATTATTTTTGTAAATCTTATGAAAGATTAATGAAATTTAAATAGAATTATATATTATTATTTAATTAATTAAATTGCTTCCGATTAATGCTCTAACTAATCGATCCAATTAATCACTGATTATTCGATTAATCGCTGAAATGTACCTCCACCAAACAAAGTTCATTTCCGAATTTCAGAATACTGATTTTACTTGAAATGAGCTGAAATTGAAAAAAATACACTTTAAAGTGGAAGTAGTTTACGGTGAGTATAAAAAGTTTTTAAGGTGAAAACAAGAGCGGTACATATGTAATTGCATGAACTTGATTAAAAATTATAATTCTATTAATTATAATATATTATATAGTTATATAACTCCCCTAAATATATATTTAGAATATTTTTCTCTTAAAAATAGTATGCTCTTATTAAAAGCTAAAATAATATAATTATAATGTTTTTATTTTATATCTTTTAAGCAACGAATAAGCTACATCAAATATCCATCGCGTACAAGAACAAGTGATATTTTCCACCCACCCCGGGTAACTTAACTAATTGAAACAAGTACTTTAGGGACTTATCATTTGAAGATCTTAATTTTAATTTATGTTGAATATACAAATTTGAATTTGGTTAACAAAGATTCGAGGTTCGCGACCGGATTCAAGATTTGCTGCGGTGGTCGGTAATCGGAGAAATCACCGGAGTGCGTTGATTTGTGCTTAAGAAACGGCTGAGATTTCTAGGGTTAATGTTTGCCTTATCAGAACTCTCACACACGTGCTTCACAATGTGCCTACGTACCTCCTTTTATAAAAAATCAAGCCAAACATAGTTTTTGGAGAACGAGAAATCTAGATGGACCTGGCTTCTCATTTCGTGGCCCAATGGGAGTTGTCGAACCAACTTCCTATTATAACTCGAATATTGATTTTTTTTAGGAGTGCCCGGTGATGCAGCCTAGTCACAAAGGCCCAAGGCTCATTTACGACTTGGGGGACTTCACGGACAAGGAAACTCTCCGGTCAAAGGATATCCACATCTGCTACTTCCGTCGATCGTGAACGCATGTATAGCCATGACTTATCGCAAATGCCAAAATGCATCATTACCCTCCGATGAGGATAACCCACCAGACTACAGGTTAAGTGATCTCAAGCGTGGAAGTGCAAAGTGCGAGATAACCCCAGAGTCTCCCGTCGAGGATAACTCACCGAAAACGGAGACAGGGCTCCCAAAGCACACACTATATATTTACGACTGTTCCCCTACGAGGATAACCCGCAAGACTATAGAACGACGCATTTGACATGTTTTTCGGGATGAAGGGTTCCCGGAGGGCCCTTTTCCTTCATGGGGCGTGCCCTGTGAAGGGTTAGAGATTTCCAGAGTGCTCCTCCATCCCTAGGGCGTGCCCTAGGCATGGAGAGGCCTTCCGGGGACTCCTCTTCCTTCCTTGTATGATTCTTATACTTTGTTCACTTCATAGTTTAGTTGTGGGAGCAATCACCACGCTAATTCTTCTTTGTCATCTTACTAGTATTTCGGATCGGCTACCCGTTGTAGCCATATAGCACGGGCCGCGCCCTATAAGGGTCCGGGGATATTTTCCCGAAGCCCGTATCATTCTCTGGTAACAATTAACTTGGGTGAACATACATATAATTCTAGCTCTTAAAGTTAAAGTCATTTGTAATGCCGACCTAGAAGGACTTATAAGAAGCAAATGGTGATGCGATACCGATAGATGTTTAAAATCACTGAAAATAGTGATATCCAATTATTTCACTCCTGAAATCTTTGTAAAATTCTAAGTGCATTGAATTTTAAGTTGATCAACAACTTTTTACTGTTAATGAGAAAAATTGTAGTGAAACTACTGTTTAGGCCAATCTGAAAGATCTGGAATTAACAATAAAGCTTAGTCCTAGGAAACTCTGTAAAAAGAAAATTGAAACCAATGTATTTACTAATTTGGGGGGGGGTCACAAAGTTTTTGTAGTTTGCACATTTTAAATTATGAAGCACAAAGATTTTAAATTGTACTTCAGTATGAAATTTCATGAAAATATTGCCGAATCACGTAAAAATGGAAGGTCCTTAACTTCTTATGCAATGTCTTCCATAGCAGATATCTATGAGAATCAATACAGTACCACATTAAAATCTATATTTCAACATTAGATTCTAAATGAAGAACCTTCTTGATTATGTTAACAATGCTGATTTAATAAATAATGCTAATATTGTCAATAGATCTATTATATATTATTTTGTTAACAATGCTGATGACCATGAACAGTTTGTGTATGTGCATGTTCCACTACCTGGTCTAGCTTGTACGTATTCGGAAAGTCCCTTAGTGAGGTTAGTAAGATCCTCAAACCTGGAGGATGTTCAAAAAGAAGTTGAATATCTCTACGGTAAAAATAATGATTAATGGAAAAAAGCCTACAACTATAAATAGAGACAAACTTACATTATGGGTGATTCGGTTCTCTCGAAATTGTTATAGTTTCGGTATCAATTTTTGCATCAAGCTTTCATATCCTAATAAGATTTAAAATCCACCATTCAACCTTTATTGTGAGTTGTCCCACATTGTTTGTGGGAGGGGACGATTGCTAGTATATAAGCAGCCAGTTATCTCCATTAGTATCAGGATTTTTGGGAGGTTCCCAAAAGCAAATCCGTGCGAGCTCGACCCAAATTGGACAATATCATACTAATGTGTAGTAAGGCCTGCTTAGCAAGCCCCACAAGTGGTATCAGAGCTTCAGGTTGTACCAATCTATAACTACCTCATGTGGGCTCCAGAATGTGTTATCCGGTATGGGCTCAAGAAAAAGGCAGGTGGGTCTTCCAGTATGGGCCTAGGGGGAGTCAGAAAGCCAGATGGATCCAGTATGGGTCAAGGGGGAGCCGGATCACACAATCAGGTGGCAGATTTAGTAGATGTCGAGCCCGATATGTGAAGGGGAGATTGTTAGGAGTTGTCATACATCATTTGTGGGAGGGATAATTTTCTATGATATAAGCAGCCAGATAAACTCCATTAGAATGAGGCATTTTGGGAGTTACCCAAAAATAAATCTGTGTGGGCTCGGCCCAAAGCGGACAATATCATACTAATGTGGAGTTAAGGCTTACTCATAGCCTAATTAGTTGTATCAGAGCAAAGGTTATGACGGTCCATTACAATCTCATCTGGGCTCCAGAATGAACATAGGAAGCAGAAAATGGGCTACCCCAGGATGGGCTGAAGGGGGAGGCAGATGGGCCTTCCAGTATGGGCTTAAGGGGAGCCAGATAGCCAGATGGACTTCCATTATAGGTCGAGGGGGATCCTGGTCACACTAATGGAGTAAAAATCGATAGGTGTTGGGATACATATGGGAATAGGGAGATTTTTAGGAGTTGTCCTACATCATTTGTGGGAGGGGAAAATTTCTAGAATATAAACATCCAGATAACTCCATTAGTATGAGGCCTTTTGGGAGGTGCCCAACAAAAAATCCATGCGGGCTCGGCTCAGAGCGGAAAATATCATACTAATATGGAGTTAGGCTTTCCAAACAAGTGGAATCAGAGCTTAAGGTTGTAACATCCAAAACAATCTCAGACGGGCTCCCAGAATGGACCTATGAGGAGGTA
Organism: Apium graveolens; assembly: GCF_009905375.1. Lineage (NCBI taxonomy): Eukaryota > Viridiplantae > Streptophyta > Magnoliopsida > Apiales > Apiaceae > Apium > Apium graveolens. The sequence goes on from NC_133652.1 coordinate 36,067,799, forward strand.
GATGGGATACCCAGTATGGACTCAAGAAAAAGGCATGTAGGCCTTCCATTATGGGCCTAGGGGGAGTCAGAAAGCCTAAAGGATTTCAGTATGGGTCAAGAGGGGATCCAGATCATACAATCCAGATGCAGATCCGACATGTATCGCGCCCGATGTGTGAAAGGGGAGATCGTTAGGAGTTGTCCCACATCGTTTGTGGGTGGGGCAGATTTCTAGTATATTAGCAGCCAGTTAATTCCATTAGTATGAGGCCTTTTGAGATCTGCCCAAAAATAAACCCGTACGGGCTCGGCCCAGAGCAGATAATATCATACTAATGTGGAGTTGAAGATACTCAGCGAACCCAACAGCCTCCTCATAGCCTCTTTTGTATATGCTGAGTATGAAGATTTAATAACATGGGAATTGATCTTTGTTTTGATATTGTTCAAAGTGACTTGGGCGAGAAATCTGAACAACATACATAGAATTTTGAGTACATCTTTTACTTTCAAATAGTTAAATTTGAAATAATTATAATTCAAACAACATTAGGTAGGTGATGTAAATGAAATATATGGATACATGGTTACAAATTTGAATCAATACCACTTGAATCCAATCAATACCAACCAACTATTTTACCGTGTTGAAACTTAAAGCCAAATAAACATCGCACACCTATAACATATTTAACAGAATCGGTAAAAAAATCATGGCAAAAAAAGATAGCTTCATGAAGAAAGTGTAACTTACTAACGGAGTTTGGTACAAATCTGTTGATCGACGCCTTCAATTTTGAGATATTTTACACCTTTTCTTCTTAAAAACTCTAAGTTAGGAAAACAAAGTAAAGTATATGGTTGCGTAGTAATGACTTTGTAGCTAAGGAGCTTGCTTCATGGAATTAAAAGATAGTAAACCAAATATATCACCAGCGATTGTTCAACTTTTCATATGTAGGAACACACTGTTAAATTATAAATCAAAACCACAAATTTCAAGTATATATCATTCAACAGTGCTTTTTACATCATTCATATTCTTCTTAACTTTAAGAATTAATAATTAAGAAGGGATGTATTAGAAGTACCTCAACCATCAATTATAGATAATGTGCTGCTCATCATCAAACAATGGTCAACATTTAGCATTTGTTGATTTATAATTCTGAAATAGATCGTAATTCTGGAGTTTACATATAAACTAATATTCAATTAGTCACCTATAAATCGAGAATGAAAAATTGGTATTTGTTTACAATGGTATATCATAGTTTACAATGGTATTTGCTTATAATTTTAAGTCAACCCGAACAACAGTACTTTTAAAATTTAAAGAGTTAGAGAAGTAAATAATATCCTGCTCATGAAAAAAGAGATGGTTGTTTTGATGCTCAATCTTCACATCCAACATTGCATTTTGATTCTATAACATAGCTCCGACTACAATTATGCAAATCACGTTTGAGCCTATTTTCAATGGTTTAAAAACTCTAGGAAAATTAGACAACTGGCTAATCATTAGACACTCATTCAACTTAACAAAATATTAAGTGGAAAAGATTAACAATGTAAAGAAATAAAGTACTAATATCTAATTATACATCCGGAGGTGGACACTACACGTAAAATCTTTTGGACTTTGGTCTCAATTATTTGAGACCCAAATAGTTTTTATAGGACAATTACTACATGACCTTCAAGTTTAAACCGCATAAATCAAATTATATGAACATAAATCACCCAAACCCACTAACCTATAATCAAATCCAATTTTATTTGGTTGATGAACTGTTCCTTGCCATTGTAATGAACGGCTGCATATACATCACCTGAAATCAAATCATAAAAAACCGTGAACATAAGAGAGTACTCATATTTCATATTTTATGCAATTTTTTCATCCTTTCTCCCACATATAATATCAAACATTTTGTCAGCAAATATGAAATAATATGAAATTAAAAATAAGAAGCAAAATTCAGTCCACATAATTCACAATAAAAGAAAACGTGAAGAGAGAACGAAGAACATATACGAAGGTAAAATTAAATAGAAGAGATAGGAGTAAAGAAGTAGAGAGAAATAAAGCAAGCTATATAAGTGTTAGGTAATGAATTACACACAGAGGGGGGTGAATGTGTTTTAGTATATTTATGCTTTTCTTGGAGTATTTATGGTTGTGAACAAAGTAAATCAAATCTTGCAGTGAAATGTGTTAATACTGAAATTAAACAAGTAATAACAGTGAACACAGATCTTTCAAAACTCACTTAATTTTATTTAAAAATTAAGAATATTTTGCTACAAAATTTCTAGGCTCTTTGTTGATAAAGAGCTTAGCTTCTTTCTTGAGAGAATACAAGATTTTCTTATCTGAATTGTTACAACTAACAAAGGACCAGAGTTAACTTTATATGATAGTTAACTACTGGTTGACACAGTATATAATAAGAGATGTCATTCACTTTAGTAAAATGTCACTTATCGTTTCCATTTTAGGAAAAGTTTATCTTCCATTTTTGGCTTAACATATCTGTGCATACTATGTTAACTTTGATCTTCCTTTGTCAGTTAATCTTCACCCTTGATCTTGCACACTCTTCAAGCTGCTTTTTGTAGACTTGTCAATCCAATTGGTTGGATTGTTTGTTGATTGTTAATCTTGGATATTGAACTGGTCTGCAATTTGTACTTTGAGATTTTACCTCGAGATCTCCAGTTAGGCATATAGAGAACTTGACATCTCGATAAGTATATTGGCTTATCGAGATCTGTAATCACTCTATTGTTTTTTTAACTTGTAGAGGTCTCTGAGTTCTCTATAAGAGAATTTAGCTTGTCGAGATCTCTCCATTCCATGTCTTCACTTTGGCTTATAGACATCTCTAAGTTCTCTAGTGAATTTTGACTTGTTGATAACTCAGAGTTCTCTAGTGAATTTTGACTTGTTGATAGCTCAGAGTTCTCTAATGAATTTTGACTTGTCGATAACTCTGAGTTCTCTAGTGAAGAAATGACTTATCGATATCTTCAATCTTCATGTCTTCAATTTGGCTTGTCGATATCTCTGAGTTCTCTAGTAGCTTTCCTGAGTTATCTATAAGTCATTCAGGATTTCTCAAATGACTTCTCTATAACACTAAATCCGTGACTTGTAGAGATCTTGACTTAAAACATTTTTCTCAAAACGGATTTATTCAACTCCAAGCTTCTTCATAATTCTTCCGAAGCATGATCTTCTTGATCTTCTTCCAGATAGAATTCTTAGGCTTGATACTGTTTACAGAAAAAGACTACAGTCTGCTCTTTGACATTTTTACAGACTTTAAGTGTTACAATACAAAATGCAAACTAAGATAACAATATAACTTATTTAGAGTTGTCAATTTGACTTATTCTTGTTATTGTACAGGCATGTCTAGCACAACAATCTTCCCCAATTTGTGAGAAGATTGCTTAATACAAATTCATTCCTGTTAATAAGATTATCCCCAAGTTATAATGGAAAATAAGATTAATACATAATAATTGACACAATTACAACTTTTATAAAAACTGTTTTTGCTTCTGCTTTTTCTCTAATGAGATCCTTGAAGTAAACAAGAATTTCAAGTTCTTCTATAATAGGTGTCCCACTTAGAGCTTCTACAAGTTTAATTCTGTCTGCCTTTGGATAACCACTGTCTAGTAAATCAATCCTAAATCTTGAGAATTTGCCAGCTTTGATGTTTAGAAACTTTCCATCTTTAGAAATTATGCTCATTCCTTTGGCCTTGAGTTCTTCTGATCTTTTCATGAACATTTCAATCTCTTCATCATACTTTCTTTTTCTTTCTTCATATTCAGTCTCATCTTGTTATGAACTTTCATATCTTTAATCTCTTGCATCAGTAATTTCAGCATCTCAAGTGTATGATCAGGCTGTGCAGCTTGACTAGCTTGAGGAGCGTAATTTTGAGGAGGCTTCTGAAATCTAGGAGGATTCATAGGTCCCTGAGAAGGCTTATACTGTTGTTATTGAGAACTCTGATAAGATTGTTGATACTATTACTTCTGATTGGGCATATGAAGATTTTGAGCATTATTGTTCCTATATGAGAAATTCAGATGATCTCTCCAACCAGGATTATAAGTGTTGGAGTAAGGATTATAATGTTGCCTTTGATGAAAAATAGTAGCTTGCTCCATCTGAAAATTTTGTGAATTCTAAAAATTATAAGAGCGTTCATTACCTAAGTGTCCTTGAACACCGCACATTTCACAAACAAGATTATTCATAGGAGCCATGGATGACAATGCATTAATACTCATATGAGGATTAGATGATTGTGAAGTCTTCAAAGAATAAATCTCCCGAGTTAACGCAACGAGCTGAGATGATAAGAGAGAATAAGCCTCCACTTCAAGTTTACCTCCCTTCTTAGGTGCTCTCGGGTTATTAAAGTGATTTGCAGCCAAATTTGCAAGAAAAGCATACGCATCAACTCCCTTGTCTAGAAAAACACCACCTGCAACATTATCAACAATACCCTTTATTTCAGGGTCAAGACCATTGTAGAAGCGTTTAATCAGAAACCATTTCTCAAGACCATGATTAGGGCATGCACGTTGAAGATCTTTGAATCTCTCCCAAGCATCTTTAAGAGACTCTCCATATTCTTGTTTGAAACCCATCATCTTGTCAATCAAGTCATCAGTTCTGTTATGAGGGAAATACTCAGTTAAGAAAGCTTGATCAATTTCGTTCCACTCAATCACATTGATATCATTCAACCATTTTTGAGCTTTATCACGACGAGAAAACCCAAACAACATGACTTTCAGTTGGTCTGCAGAGACACCCCGGTGTTTGATGGTAGAGAAAAGTTGTTGAAACCTTTGCAGATGAAGTGTAGGGTCTTTAGAGGGAAGACCAGCAAACTGGTTCTGCTGGATCATAGTGAGCAACGCTGGTTAGATCTCAAAGTTTGTTGCTTCAATAGTTGGCATAGTAAGTCCAGTTGGCACACCACTCGGAGAGGATTGTGAATAGTTCTTCGAAGATTTAATAGGAAGTTCTGCCATTATGATCTTTGAATAAGCAAAATTTTGCTGCCTTTTTTTTCTTACTCAATCTATATATTTCTAACAAGTAATCCCAAAATCTGGACTAAGAGGAGTTACTTCTGCTTCTTTTTTGGACCTGGGCATCAACAACTAAAACAAGAAAAAGTAGTGAAATATGCCTCTATTGGAAGCAAACTCCCAATAAGACAATGGAAACAATCTAAAATGATTAAACTAAAATCTATAGAAACTAGTCGTCTCCCCGGCAGCGGCACCAAAAACTTGATGTGTTATTTTATATCTAACCGCAAGCGCACGGTATCTATTGCTAGTACAAAGTGGCAAGTGCAGGTTGTATCCACAAGGAGACTAAGTTTTAAGAATTTCAATTTAACTGTTATGAATTATTTCCAAGAGAAGAACGAAAATTGAAGGTTTTTAACTAGCTTACTAATGATATCTATTATTCTTTTTTCCCAGATGAAGCAGCATGCAAATTAAATATATTTTAAATCAATTAACTAAAGGTCTAGGGCGATGCATGTTCACCATGTTTACACCAAGCTAATCACAAAAGTATAGCAATTCAGTGGGTCAAGTAATTAAAGTAAAAGTTAATCTTTCCCAAGCATTAACACTTTCAGAAATCTAGTGATGCTCCTGCTCTCACTTTCAATTTTGCTATCGTATTGTGCCTCTAGTGAGTAAAATCTCCCGATCTATTACCCCTATTGCATACAGATAATCTGTGATATTGTCCAATTACACAAATTAAGTATTAAAACATATCAACTAGAATTACTTTTTACCCATTAAACTACTAATCAAATTAAAGCAAATTCATGGTGCAAACATGGCTTCCCTTTGCGCCCTAGAATGAAACTACTCACTCATGCTAGATGTAAAAGAAATAAAAATAATGATGAACGCCATATAAAACAGATACCAATAAAAATAAGAGAATAAGGAATACCTTGAACTTTATACTATTGGAGAATAATGAATCCAAGCTAAAACAAGTGTATCCAATGAAAGAGATGAAGAGAAAACCTAGTTCTCTATAATAATACGTACCTATGTATCTCTGTTGTTAGCTAATAATAAAATCTCCAGTATAGTCTAATAATAAAACTATTTTATTATTCTAATCAAATTAAAAGTGAGAATTCTAGACCGAGTAGAATTCTGTAATTAAAATTCTAGCTACCTGTTCTGCAGTTTCTGGGCTTCTCCAGCTAGATTCTCCTCACTGGACCATCTCTGAATTAAAGAAAATCCCGTGGGCTTTGCGTGGACTGTAAGATCGTCAAAATCGGACTTCTGGATCTCTAGATACGGCCCAAACAGTATTTGCAGCCCGAGTAGTTCAATATTATGAATTTTCTTCTATTTTTTTCTCCAAAATAGGACTTTTTATTCCAAATCCTTCCAATTCTAGAAGATCCTTGTAACCTAAAATAAAATATCAAAACCTATCAAATAAATATCCAAATCAGTGCAAAACAAAATTAATATGAATATAAAATCATATAAAATATATATATAAAAAATATACTCTATCAGGTTCTGAGCCATCATGTTTCTTCTTACTTCTCCTCTTACTTCCTCTCTTCTTCTCATCATCTTTCTTCTTTATACCCTTGCTTCCATCTGTCTTGGTGAATTGACTTGGATTTGAGCCAGAAGGTTTTTGTTCATCTTTCTTCTGCTCATCATCATCCAAATTATCCTTGTTGATTTGAGTTTTGGACAAGTTGGCTTCAGCATTCCTTAGATATCTCCCCAACAGCTTAATCATCTCTTCATCTTCAATAGTATTATTCTTCTTTATTTTCAACTCAGTTTCTAGAGTCATGATAAGCTTCTTGTTGGACATGATGCATTGTTTAGGGATTTGGAAGTATTTGAAGTGTTTGGTGGTAGGACATATGTATGTCACTCCTTTGCTTGGTTGTAGGTATGCTTCAAGAAAAGCAGCCACTTGAGCATTTTTCAATTCATTTAGCAATAGAGTGTCTTCATGAATCACTACTCCGACTTTGCTTATCAGAATATCCAACTCAGATGCCCTCCTAGAAATAAGATAATTGAGGGACACCTGCATACATTTGTCTACCCAGAGTCATTTATATTGACCACTATCCTCTTCTCCTGAAAATTGTCCTTAGTCACCAAGATCACCCTTAAAAAATTTATTGTCCTGTCCAAGGGCTTTTTGTAGGTGAAGAAGTTATTGTTGAGAGAAGCCCTTAGAATCTTGAGCAATTCATCAAATTCCCTGCTCAGATTTGGTCCTTCAGCAGCCCTAATGAGCCTCTCCATAACAATATCTACTTCTTGAATTAAGCTCTTTTTAACAACTTGGACATTTTGAGTAGATGATCTTGATCTTGATAGCCTAGCCTCTATCCCCCCCCCCCCAGTCTTGTTGGCAGGCATGAGAAGGGGAGTAGGAATTTAAGGCCTCACAGCTTCAGGAAGTGCAGGCAATGGTATATTAAGTTTACCCATGATGGCTCCCAAAGCAACTGAATTTTGCATTTGTAGGTGCTTGTGGGAGTCCACCAAGGCTTAAATGTCTACCTATTGACTCTTAACCAGTGTAAAGAGAGCATGCTCTTGAGCTGTGAGTTGGTCATTTGAAGCTTGCAAAGTGGAGACTTGACCTTGAAGAGACTGAATTTGAAGATTTGTAGAAGTTGAGCATGGCTGATGAGAGCTTGTGGAGCCAAAATTTGCTTCCACAGCCTGTTTGATGCCATCCATAAGCAAGGAAGAAGGCTCATATCTGCTCTGGTGAAGCTGTTCCAGTTTGACCTTTGAGTCATTTATATTGGTGATTTACTTTTGGACCACTTCATGAAGAGCAATGAAGGATTGTTTTAAATTTTTGACCTCTTTTTCAATGGTAGTCAGATCCATCCTAGTCATTTGATCAACAAAATACTTGAACTTGGAGGTGCTCTGAACTTGAGAAGGTATAATTTCATCCATCTTCTCATTTACCAGCTTTCTGATCCTGTCTTCATGACCAGTCAGTTTGACTTCAAGAGCTTTACCAAAAAGGTGAAAAGCTTTGAGTTGAGCTTTGTAAACTTCTGTAACTGCATCATATACATCTTGTGGAGTTAAGGCCTTGGCATTGCTTCCCAGAATAGTGATATATTCTTCTCTAAACCTAGCCAAGACTTGATCCATCTCCAATACAAAGTCTTGAGATAGCCATGCATCCACATTCCCATCTTGTTCTGCATCATCCACTATCTTCTCCTTCTATTTTTCAACATCTCCATTATATGTGAGCATAATGGCATGATAGTCTTGATTGCTCATGTCTGAAGTAAGTAGATGATGTGAGATATTTGTTAATCCAGAAATCTGCTCAACAAGAAGATCATCTACAGATGTAGGTTGAGAGTCAGATTCTTGCAACCATTGAGAGAGAAGGTATTGTTGTTGAGGTTGTGAGGTTGAAGGTTATCAGCACCACATGTGAAATGAGTCACAGTTTTACTCACAAGATTGCTCTGTGGTTATGACAAGTTGTTGTTCCTCACATGTAGTGGGAACCTCCAATTGAATTGTAGGGGATTTGACTGGGTTACTGTCATGTGCACCAGTCTCAAACCCTTGTGGTTCTTGCAAAGCATTGTCACATGAATGTGATAAACTTGCCTCCCCCATAGCAGGATCATTAGCAATTGTACTTCTAGCATCAACTGCTAAAGTAATTTCTGCTAGGGTTTTAAGGGGAGTTGTTCCTACATGAGGAACCTCCAATTGAATTGGAGAGGATTTAGATAGCTCCCCCTCAGGAGTACTATCCTCAAACTTAACATCCTGTGAAGGCTGATTTGCACATGAAGGTGCATTTGTGACATCCATAGATTCTTCAGTAAAACCTGATGAATCCCCCATGGTTTTGATGGTGTCATCAAGGTCTACCCCAGCTAGTAGCCTCTCACCATCTGATTGTAGTGTCTGGGTGGTGAGCAAGGTTTCTTGAACCAAGTCACTTGATTTAGCTTGCACTTGAGAAATAAATTCAAGTGTTGTATGGGAAGAAGAAATTTGAGAGATTAGAAGTTGTTGTTTAGAGGTGAGTGTTGGCAGCTCCCCCTGAATAGATGAGGGAGCTTCAATAGACGTGCTCTCACTGTGTGTGCCATCCTTATTTCTCCTACCATATACTTGAATTTCTTTGGGTGCAGGCTGTGCATACTCTATACATGATGTATTGGGGTGAATGCTCTTTTCAATAGACACATCCTGTTGAGAGAATATGTCTAGAGTCTATTTAGTCCCCATTATTACAACTACATCCTTTTTGGAGGATACAGAGGTGGCTTGAGTGGTCAGCTCAGATTTCTTACTCTTCTTTGTTCTCTTGACCAATGGTGACTCAGCTTCTGTTTGTTCCTCACCACTCTCATTCATAACTGTCAAGGTTATCTCATTTCTCTTTTTTTACTCATCTCATCCTTTTGAGAAGATGAGGTGGTTGATTTCCTAGCTGCTAGTTGGTTTGAAGAAGTGGTTTCAGCTTGGGAAGGTCCATGTGGGTGTTCCTGTGTTTGTACTTTCACAGGTTCAGGGACCATAGTTGTTCTAGACTGTGCATTTGATCTCATGTCAGGCATTGGATAAGGGTAAGTCCTAAACCTCTCCAACATGAATGGAGTGATTTTCAGACTCACATTTACCTTGTTCTTTGTAGTAAGTGAACCAAATATTATTTTGGACACTTGCTTACAATTGTCTATTTTAGTGTTATCTATACCATTCAACAAATGTATCTCTGTTACTTTATGATTTAAATTAGACATAATGAATCTAGGAAAGAAGATTCCTTACCTCTAAAAGACAGGGGCATGGTCATCCTGGTTGCAAGTTCTTCCAGGATCAATAGACCAACATTCAAGTGTCTGTTGTGGGCTATTGAGTACACCAGCTTCTGCACCACACTTGAAATGTTGTCATACCCTATCTTCCTACATGTGAAGGCCCTCACTACAGAATCAAACACAAAGGACCATTCTTTCCTTAAGTTTTTCATGTTCAAGCTTGACAAGTTGATTCTTCCACCATAGTTGATGAAGTCCATAAAATCAGTCAGTTCATCCTGGGTTGGCACCTCCACTAGGATAGGAAGATTCAAAGCTATATTCACATCTTGCTCATTGAACTCTATATGTTGGCCCCCAACTGAGCAAGTTATCACCAGAGATACAGTTTGGTCATTCATAACAGTCCTTAACACAACTGTTGTCCAAAACTAATGCAGAACATCCAGGTACAAGACTGGGTTAATGGTCAAAGCTCCTGCAAGGTAGGATTCAGACAAGAATTTTACAAACCCCTTAAAACTATCAGGGGCTTGGTTAGCATCAGTAAAAGCTAGGTAGTTTGTTCCTTTTTCTGGGATAGTAGCTCTAACAATATTGAGTGCCATTATTGTTTAGTGAGAGTGAATGGGTAAGAAAAATTAGTGAGAAAGGAGTGAAAACGAGAGAGAAATCGGTTTTGGATTGAAAAGCTAGGTCACTTGAGTTCTTGAATGTGTAAGTATGTATGTTTATCGAGATGTCTGGGTATTTATAGTAAAAGCAAATGACTTATCGAGAAGTCAAAAATAGACGTTTGGATTATACTTATCGAGAAGTCAATTTGAAAAAGAATTACATATCGAGAAGTCATTGTAAATTACTCTTTTAGAGAACTAAAAATTTAACTTATCGAGATGTCAAATAAATACCCAGATTGTCCATAAATGGACTGAATTTGATTCCAATTTTTATTTGAATAAATCAAAATAAAATCAGAATAAATTTGCCAAAAGTATTTTACCAAAATAATTTATTGAATTAAATTATTTTAGTTCTGAGTTATCTATAAGTCTAAAAAGATACTTGTAGAGAACTCTGTAAGTTAAACTACTAGAGAACTCTGCAATAACTTATCGATAATTCATAATAATGCTTATCGAGAAGTCACTCGAGAAGTCAGTAAATTGACTTATCGAGAACTCACTCGAGAAGTCTTAAAATGACTTGTCGATAAGTCAGTTAGACTTATCGAGAACTCAATTCTCTATATACTTTTGATCAGTTTAAGTATGCCTTGTGTTAACTTTACATATTAAAGATGTAAATTGACAACTTAGCAGTTTACTTAGAATTTGAAAAATTCCAAGTTAAATTTTTGTTTTTGAAAAAAAATATGCAGAGATTTCTGAAATATTTATAATTCATATTTCAGTTAATTTCCAACTAAATCAAATTACTTTTGATTTACTAGAGATTAATCTGCTGTAACACATTAGCTGAGTTCTTGCCTTAAGATGAAGAATTGAGCATTCCAGTTTCACCTACAAGTCTAGTAAAAGTTGCTTCATCCAAAGGTTTAGTAAAAATGTGAGCTAATTATTTTTCTGTTGGTACAAAAATGAGCTCAATGGTACCATTTGTAGCATGTTCTCTAATAAAATGGCACCTTACATCAATGTGCTTTGTTCTAGAATGATTAACTGGATTAGTTACGATAGATATAACACTAGTATTGTCACACATGATAGGAATTTTATGTAACACTAGGCCATAATCCATTAGCTGATTTCTAATCCAAAGCACTTGAGCACAACAACTTCCTGCAGCTATGTATTCAGCCTCTGCTGTAGAAGTTGATACAGATTGTTGTTTCTTGCTATACCAGGAGACAAGTCTTTGTCCAAGAAATTGACAGCTTCCACTAGTACTCTTTCTGTCAACCCTGCATCCAGCAAAATCTGCATCTCTGTAGCCAACAGCTTCAAAACCAGTTCCCTTAGGATACCATAATCCCAAGTTTGGAGTCCCCTTCAAGTATCTGAAAATCCTCTTTACAGCCATCTAATGTGATTCTTTTGGATTAGCTTGAAATCTTGCACATAGACATGTTGCAAACATGATGTCTGGTCTAGTTGCAGTTAAGTAAAGTAATGATCCAATCATTCCTCTATAGCTTGAAATATCTACACTCTTGCTTTTTCTATCTTCATCCAAATTTGTTGCTGTAGACATAGGTGTAGAAGCAGGTGAACAATCAACCATACCAAACTTTTTCAATAAATCCTTGACATAATTAGTTTGGCCGATGAAGATCTCATCACTTCTTTGACTAACTTGAAGACCAAGAAAGTAACTTAATTCCCCCATCATACTCATTTCATATTCACTCTACATAAGCTTAGAAAATCTCTGGCAAAGCTTGTCATTTGTAGAACCAAAGACAATGTCATCCACATAGATCTGAACTAAGATCATATCTTCACCATGTTTCTTGTAAAAGAGAGTATTGTCTATAGTACCTCTAGTAAAACCATGTTTAAGTAGGAATTCTGACAATGTATCATACCATGCTCTACGTTCCTGTTTTAGTCCATATAGAGCCTTGAGTAACTTGTACACAAAATCTGAAAATTCTGGATCTTCAAAGCCATATGGCTGTTGAACATAAACCGCTTCTTCTAGCTCACCATTTAGGAAGGCACTCTTGGCATCCATTTGATACGCTTTGAAATTTGAGTGTGCAGCAAATGCTAGAAAAAATCTTATTGCTTCAAGTCTTGTAATTGGAGCAAAAGTTTCATCATAATCAGTTCCTTCTTCCTGTGAGTAGCCTTTAGCAACCAACCTTGCCTTATTTCTGGTAACTATACCATTTTCATCCATCTTGTTCCTGAACACCCATTTTGTTCCAATTATACTTTTGTTCTTTGGTGCAGGAACTAACTCCCAAACTTGGTTTATTTCAACTGATTCAGCTCTTCATGCATGGCAGATATCCAATCAGGATCCATTAGAGCTTTTTCAGTTTTCTTAGGCTCTAGTTGAGACAGAAAGCATGCATGTAGGCACTCATTAGCAGTTGCATTTCTAAATCTCACACCAGCAGTAGGATCACCAATAATTGCTTCTCTAGTGTGACTTTATCCCACTTCCTTGTGTGAGTCTGTTGACTTGTACCTTCATCATTTTCTTCATCATTGGCATGACTTGTAGATCCTTCTTCTCTTTCTCCCCCTGAGTTTGTGCTATCAAATTCAGGTGTTTAATATGAGCTTCCATTTCCATGATTTTCCTGTTCAGTAGTCTCTTGATTCAACATCTATTGTACATTGACTTCATCTTCACCATCAGAATCACTATCAATATTGAGGTTTTCAAATGCAAGGACTTCAGCTTCTTTTTCATCAAGGCATTCCAAGCCTGGACACTTGTCATCATCAAAAGTCACATATGTGCTTTCCATAATCTTCTTTTGATCAATCACATAGACCTTGTAGGTAGTCCTCTCCAATGAATATCCCAGATAAATTGTTTGAAAAACCTTTGAGTCAAATTTTCTTACATATTCAGAGTTGTCTTTTAAAATGTAACAATTGCTTCCAAACACATGAAGATGCTTTACAGTAGGCTTTCTCTTATATATGATTGAGTAAGGTAATTTTCCATGGGCCTTCTTAATAAGATATCTGTTTTGAGTATAGCATGCAGTGTTAACAGTTTCCTCCAAGAAACTTGTTGGCAACTTGGCATCTTGCAGCATTGTTCTAGCAGCTTCAACTAATGTTCTGTTCTTTCTTTCAACTACTTCATTTTGTTGAGGTGTTCTAGCAGTTTAGAATTCTTGAACAATTCCTTTTCTTTTGCAGAATTCACTCAATGTTGCATTCCTGAATTCTGTTCCATTATCACTTCTCAATCTTTTTACACAGTTATGATCTTCAGCCTATTTTTCAATCTTCTTGATGTGCTCAATTATGATGTGTGGAGTCTCATCTTTAGAGTGCATGAATTCTACCCAAGTGTATCTTGAGAAATCATCCACCATCATAAGTGCATATTTGTTCCTTGAAATTGATAAGACATTTACTGGCTCAAACAAGTCCATGTGAATAAGCTGCAATGGTGCACTTATAGAATTCACAGTTTTTGACTTGTGACTTGATTTTTTTCATTTTTCCTTTCTGACAAGCTTCACAGACTTCAACTTGAGCAAACTCCAGATTAGGCATGTCTCTTACTAACTCCTTTTTGATCAAGGTGTTAATTGCCTTAAAATTCAAGTGAGACAACTTTTTATGCCATAGCTTGCTTTGTTCATCTGATGCCTTGGTGTAGAAGCAACAAATACCATCCTTATTTGTTGAGTCTAAGTATGCAATAAACAAGCTTCCTTTTCTTGCTCCTTTCAGAGCAACTTCACCAATTTTCTTGCTGATAAAAGTGCATTCTTCTTTGTTGAATAAAGCTTTAAAACCTTTTTTGCAAATTGGCTAACACTGAGAAGATTCACTTCAAGACCAACTATCAGTGCTACATCATCAATGACAACATTTCCAGAAATAATCTTGCCATATCCCATTGTGAATCTTTTGTTGTTGTCTCCAAAGGTCACCAAAGGGCCAGCTTTCTCCTCAAACTGTGATAGGAGGGCCTTATCACCTGTCATATGTCTAGAACACCCACTGTCTATGATCCATATGACCTTCTTCATTTTGCTCTGCACACAATGAGTTTTAAGCATGTTTAGCAACCCAGGCAGTGTTGGGCACTTTTTTCTTGTTAACTGATTTAGCAGAAGTAGAATGAGTTATTTCAGATAAAATAGAATTCATTGGCTGTTGAGCTTTTTCCCTATCTGCTGTAGACACAACTTTTGTTTTTTTAAGGTCTACTCTCAGCTTGTGACAACTTTTCATCACTTTCAAGTTACGAGGGATGCAATCAAACTTATCACAGAATGAGTTGGGATCATTTGCATCTGCTTCATTATATTTGTAGGGTCCTTCAGCAGGCTTGCTAACAACCTTCTTATAAAGGTGAGTTAGGTGATTCACAGAGCCACATTTTTAACATTTCTTTCTTGGAGTATCTACAACATAAGCAAAATTATTGCTTTTGTTTATTCCAATTTTCCCATTTCTATTTTTCTTCTTCTTTCTTGCATCTTCAGTTTTAGTTTCTTTGACAAGAGTCTTGGAGCCTTGGTTGTCTATGAGCTTCTTTTCATCTTTGGAAGATTGAGTTGCTTCTGTATTTTTCTTCTCATAATCTTCATCAACAATTTCTTGCTTAATAATCAACTCTTCTTCACTGAAATTAACTTCATCAATAATTTCTTGCTTAATAATCCATTAGAGCTTCTTCGGTTTTCATAGGCTCTACTTGAGACAGAAAGCATGCATGCAGGCACTCATTAGCAGTAGCACTTCTAGTTCTCACACCAGCAGTAGGATCACCAATAATTACTTTTCTAGTGTGACCTCTATCCCACTTCCTTGTGTGAGTTTGTTGACTTGTGCCTTCATCATTTTCTTCATCATTGGTATGACTTGTAGATCTTTTTTCTCTTTCTCCCCCTGAGTTTGTGCTGTCAAATTCAAGTGTTTGAGATGAGCTTCTATTCCCATGATTTTCATGTTCAGTAGTCTCTTCAATCATCATCTGTTGTGCATTAACTTCATCTTCTCCGTCAGAATCACTATCAATGTTGAGGTTTTAAAATGCAAGGGCTTCAGCTTCATAATCATCAAGGCTTTCTAAGCCTGGACACTTGTCATAATTAAAGGTCACATATGTGCTTTCCATAATCTTCTTTTGATCAATCACATAGACCTTGTAGGCAGTTCTCTTCAATGAATATCCCAGAAATATTGCTTCAAAAACCTTTGAGTCAAATTTTCCCACATATTCAGAGTTGTCTTTTAAAATGTAACACTTGCTTCCAAACACGTGAAGATGCTTTACATTAGGCTTTCTCTTAGACATGATTGAGTAAGGTGATTTTCCATTGGCCTTGTTAATAAGATATATGTTTTAAGTATAGCATGCAGTGTTAATAGCTTCCTCCCAGAAACTTGTTGGCAACTTGGCATCTTGTAGCATTATTCTAGCAGCTTCAACTAATGTTCACTTCTTTCTTTGTTAACAATGCAACAAGAATTACAGAAGGGGGGTTGAATGGAATTCTTGGAACTTTTTCACAAAGATATAAAATGTCCTGTCTTAATAATATATAACTGTGTGAATTGATTTGCAAACTGTGGAATAATAGCTTGGAATAAATCAATACACAAGTAATTAAAAACATAAGTCTTTAAAAACTTTCTGGTGGATTTGAATGTATCCACCAGAGATATATATATTATATCAAGAGAACTCTGTGTAGCAAATAGCTCACAGCTGCTTACAAATTCGAACAACTAAGATTGCAGAGAAATGCTAAGAATACAGCTTACAAATGTTTCTCTCTTGGTTGCTTAGTTAGTTGTTCTATTTGCTACTTCTTGGTTTATATATCACCAAGATTACAAAGTAATCGGACAAGATAATAAAACAAAACCTAACAAGTCTAATACTAAGGTGCTTCATTACTCTATTCCAGCATCTTTGAATATCTTCATAATAGCATGGAAATGGCAATGCTTCTTTGTTCTCTAAAACCCAGTTGATCAGGCTTCCACATTCCATTTGCATACACTCGACGCATGTGACTGTGTTGTCACTGTCAACAGATGTTTGAATTCTTTATCCGTCGGGTTCATGATCATCTGTTGGGTTGCCTAGTTGATCATCCGTCGAGTGGCATTGTTGTTTATCCGTCGGGTAGCAATCTGGCACTTGACTTCATTTCATTTATGCAGAATTACAAGATATCATATATGTACAATTAATCAACCTATTCTGCATATCTAGTTAAAGTCAACATGACTTGAGTACTACTTATAGAATCTAAACAATATGTATGCAGAAATGTGCTACAGACTAATTGTTAGACAAGCTACTCACTCGATGGATAATAAATCATTATCCGTCGGGACTATATTGAGTCATTCGTCGGGACAATAATCCTTATCCGTCTAGTGCTACATTTTTCACTTAGTAAAATCTACTAAGGTGTTTTATTAATGAAATCATCAAGTTCACAACATATTCACAATAATCTCCCCCAATTTATGTCTACTGGAATTGTAGCCATAAATTATGAGAAACTTGATGATAACAAAACACCTTAAAAAATACATCTTTAAAAGAGAGTAGATAATACTGTAAAGTGCTTCAAATAACAAAATATACAAAGTTTTTCTCACAGTCATTTTCAAGGTGCTCCTCTAGCCTGAGCAGATTAATCTATTTCCTTGAAGATCTGGATCTCTTTCCAAGCTTTCCGTTGTTTTCTTCTATCTGATTTTGGAGCTGCCTGTAGAATTCCAGTTCATCAGATTCTGAGAGATTTAGCTTTTCTTGCATTTTCAAAAGAGTCTCATTGCTAGAGATGCTCAATTGGTCTTCTAATCTAAAAAATCTTCTTACTCCTTTATCATCCATGAAATTCATCATCCAGTAGGGCCTTAGATGCACTCTTTTCCCTGAGTAGGGAATGATTAGAGTCTTTGGGAGTGCATCTTTAGCTCTAATACTCCTCAGTTCTTCAATCTTCTTTAGAACCAGTCTTCTTGCAGTTACATCAAACCCAAAGTTCTTCTTGAAAGATGAATAAACCTTTTTTAGTACAACTTGGCTTTCTTGAAGGATCCTGTGAAGTGGCCATTGAATCTCCTTTCCCCCCTTGTACTTGAAAACCAACCTTTCAGGTAGATTCATGTGGGCATCAATTCCTCTAACTTCTTCTAGTTCATCTAGATAGAGATTTAGATCAGAGAATTTCTTGATGTCCCATAAGTACATGTTATCTCCCTTGTTGACTTTGGATTGAGCTTCAGTTAGAGATTTGGATTTGAGAGGTGACAACTTCACTTTCTTGACTGCTCTTGACTTTGTTCTTTTTGGCTTGCTAAGGATTGGCAAATTGAAGTCAGGAATTGGTAGACTCTCCCAATCTATTGGTTCACAATAGGTTCACCATGGATGTTCCTGTAAGGATCCACCACTTTAATGTCTTGAAATGCCACAGAGGGTTTTGATGCTTGAGTTATAGTTGAAGTGGATTCCTTGGGAAACTGATCCTCCAATTCCTTACCAACAAAGTTCAATTTCCTTTTGGTTCTTTTGGCCAATTCCTTGTATCTTTGAGATTTCTTTTGTTGTGGTTCAGCTTGCTCCTTTGGATCTTGAGATTCAGTGATTTCAGATAGCTGAGCAGGAATTTGTTGTGTTGGTTTCACAGCTTATAGCGTGGCCAAGATAGCAGCTTGCTCTTTCTTTTGTTTAGCCTTTTTAGCATCTAGAATAGCTTGATTATTTTCCTTCTTTAATCTTGCCTTTTCTTCTCTCTTTGCTTGAGCAAATTGAGGATGTCCAGCCACCACACAAATTTTTTTCCCTTTCCTGAAAACTTTAGTAATCCTCCTTTTTAAAGCTGAATCAGCTGGATCCTTGTAGAAGGCAATTGATCTTGACATAAGCTTCTTCTCATCAGGCTTAGGTGTCTCATACACTGTATCCAAAGGGTTCTTTAATGATGATTTTGGATAGTTCACCCTTGGCTTCAGAATTATTTCAGCCTTTGAAGATTTGATGCAGGATGGATGTCCCCTTTCCAGATAGTTCATGCTCATTTCATTCACAGAGATTAGCCTGACTTGAGAGTGATGAATGGCTGACTTTTCTGGCTTCTTTACTAGCCCAAACTTCTTTTGAATGTCCTCATCAATTTTCTCCCAGTTGATTGGCTTCAACTGCTCCTTTTCAGCTGCTTTTAAATTGGCTGATGCTTCATTGATCAGATCAATACTGTATGTTACTAGTGGCTTGGTGAAAGCAATTACAGACACAATTACTTTACTGATTTGAATGTGAAGCTTCTCCCCCTCACTTGGTCCTTTCTCCCCCTTTTTGTTATCATCAAGTTGAGTAGAGGAGGAGGTTTGGGCAGCCACCAGTTTCTGAAACAAGTCTCTCTGTTGAGCTTGATGCAGATAAATGGCTATTAGAGATGCTTCCATAGCTGTCATCCTTGTATCCAAGGCATCTATCTTTGTGGCAAGATCGGAATTTTTCCTGAGTTGTCTCTTGATGTCAAGCATTGTAGCTTCTGGAAGCTTAGAGTCCATTTTGTTAGAAATAGCCTTCTTCATCTCATCAATATCTCCTTTGATGGTGTTGACATCTCTAGCATGTTGGAAGCCTTGAATTTGTTGTAGTTACAGAGAAGCAAGATGTGCTTGAAGGAGCATCTTGGTGTTGGCATTTGTAGTGATTTGAAGAGCAGAATTTGTCTGATTTATGAGTTGGATCAGGGTTGTCTTGAAGTAGTGTTCATCACAATGTTTTGAAAATGCCCATGATGGCATGCCTGATCTTGAACTGGAACCTACTTCTCCCCCTATGTCCAATGGCTCTTCTTCACTATCATCACCTTCATCCCCAAAGAAATCTACTGAACCACCAGTCTCATAATCAACATCACCAGCTGTAGAGGGCAAAGCTGTGATGGCATCCTTAGCTCTTAGCATTGACAGAGTGGTATGCACCAAATTGAGCATCCTTTCTGCATTGTCATTGCCCTGTTCAGCTAGAAGTTGATAAGCTGGAACAGGGTGAGTAAATGCCTCAGCATCAAGGGAGGTGAAATCTATAACAACTTGAGGCTGCTGAGATAGTCCCTCCATGTCTGTATCCTGGACATTTATTAACTCACTAGTAATGACATCCATCCTTATAGCTCCTGTACCTGCATTTCTCTTTTGTTCTCTCTTTTGTTGCATTAAGGTCTCACCCTGGCTCCCCACCCTCACACCCTCACCTTCACCATCTAAGGTGGGACTCCTCTCACTCTCTTTTACCAATCCTGAATAAATGGATTGCAGATTTTCACTCTTTTACTCTCCTTTTTCCTGGGAGCAACCCAGACTCTCACTCATAACACTCTCTTCCCTCAATCCTAAGAGTGATTATACAACCACTAAGTCTTCTGCACTAGAGATAATAGATGAAATTTGAAGTTGTGCAGAGATACCCGATGGATGAGGAATATCCATCGGGTTAGCAGTTTGACTATCCGACGGATATATGTTGTTAAGCTTATCCGTCGGGATACAATCACTACTCGACGGATGAGCAATATCCATCGAGAGAGTAGAAATGAATGAACTTGGAATTGAAACTATTGTGGACTCTGTGCTGATTGATGAGATTTTGGGCACAGATGTTTTAACAGTTCTTGAAAGAATTGGCAAATGAGCCAACAAATCATCCAAAAGATGATGCTCACTTGCTCTAGATTTTGGCTTCCCCAATAAAGTTAAAGAAGGGGAATCAGGAATTGATGTTGTAAGTCATATGTCATAGGCCTATTTGTATATTCGAGGATTCAACTCAACTCAAATAAGAATGTAATAAGTAAATAGTGGATCGACCGTCAGAGAGATCTCGCAAAGTAATATCTGTCAAAGGATTCAGAAACAAGATTCATCTACAGACTTGAGGAGTTAATTCACTGGAAGAAGTTCAAGAAGTTGATCATGCCTCAGTGATATAAATCAAGATCGTGGATTTAATCAAGTGACAGAGATCTCGTCAGAGTATCATAAATTACAAGGATTTAGTCTGAAGAAAATCAAGAGTATCAAAGTCAAGACATGAAGAAACGTCACGGAAGTTAGTCACTCATGAACCAGACAGTACATCGAGTGTCAACATTGAAGTGGTGGAATTGATTCATAATTGACAGTGATTTTCAGAAGATTTTCAGAAGAATGGTTGCTGCTCAAGGTTAGTATTAATTCTCTATTAATTAATTAAGTCATATAATTTAATTAAGAAAATAAATTATATCTGCAAAGATTAATTTATTGATTAATTGAATTAATTGATTAATTAATTCAGAATTAATATTAAGGATTTTCAGAATTTAAATTGGATTAAAATTCATTTAAATTCAGCAAGACAAATCTGATTGTACTAATATGACAATCGGTATGACAATCAATAGTCATACCGAAAGTCATGCTAGTACAAATAATAGTCTCACCGAAAGTTACACTGGGTGGAGGATTGTCTTGCTAGTTCATTCTGATTGTCTTGCTAGTTCTAACAATAGTCTTGCCGAAAGTTCTACTGGAAATGGATAGTCCTACCGAAAGTCTTGCTAGTTCAAAAGGATTGTCATACCAGCTATTTTCTATTCGGTGGATTGTTTAAAAAGCAGCAGAAGCAGAACACATTTAATCATCCAATACACAAGTCAAAAAAACAAGAACAGAGCAGCCGCAGCAAACATTTTATTCTTCTCTGCAAAACTTCAAGATCAATTTCTAGATTGTAAAGTTAAATCCAATCAACTAGAAATCTTTATCTTGTTCTTGTGTAACAATCTAGCGGATCAAAATCCCTAGAACTTAATCTCAAATCGCGTTTAGCATTTGATTCTAATTATTGCAAAAATAGAAAAAGTTCATGTCGAATTTATTCTAGATTTGTGATAATTGATTTGAGATTAATACCTTGTAATCGATACAGTTGTTGTAACACCTTTCAAGTTTAATAATATTTTTTTAACTTGAATTTTGTTTCACATTTTTTATTCCGCATTTAATTCGATTATTCGGTACTGTTTGTATTCAACCCCCCCTTCTACAAACACATTGGGACCTAATAATTGGTATCAGAGCCTTCTGATTAACGAACAAATCAAGATCCTAGACTTTTGTGATTTTTCAACTCCTTGAATTTTTATTTATTCAAAAATTCATAATGACTTCACATAAAGTTGGAACCGTTAATATTCCACAATTTGATAAAGAGAATTATATCATGTGGAAGAAGAAGATGATATTATTTTTACAAGTTGCAAATCCCAAATATTCAAACTTGTTAAAGAAGGGTATAAAAACTCCGATGGTTATTGAACCGGAGGTAATAATAGATGGTGTGATGACTACTAAAGCTAGAACCTATCCAAAAGAGCCCAAAGATTTTACTCCTGCTGAGAAGGAAGAAGCCTCCTTGGATGCCAGCCTTCAATTAATATTAATTGATTCCCTTGATCCCTTGATGAACAGACATGTGATGAACTGTAAAAATTCTAAACACATGTGGGAAACTATTGAGGTAATTAATGAAGGCACAGAGGAAGTTAGGGAGAACAAGTTGGAAATCCTAACCTCTGAATATGAACATTTCAAATCAAATCCAGGAGAAGGAATTACTGAAGTGTTTGAGAGGTACAATGCGTTGATCAACAACCTGAACATCAATGGAAAGTATTATTCAATCAGGGAGGTCAACAAAAAGTTCCTTTTAACACTGCCATCTCATCTTGAACATAGAATCACTGTCATTAGAGAAGCTAGAGATCTGAGTGAGATTTCTTTGGACAGGCTCTATGGAGTGTTAAAAACCTATGAGTTGGAGCAGATTCAACAGAAGGAAGTCTACGGGAAGGATAGAATGGTCAGCACATCTACTGCACTTGTAGCTGAAGGTCAATAACAACAACAATCTCAACAGTTAGAAAGAATGGTACAGTTTTCCAAGGGTGAGGAAAATGAGTTAGTAGCAGAATATGATCCTCCTACTACAAATCAATCAAGTGATGATTTTTATTCCTTGGAAGAGCTGGAGCAATTGGAAGACGAATCAATGGCCCAAATTGTCAAGAGATTCTCTAATGTCAGATTCAGGAGGAATCCCAAGCTTAAGTACAAGTCCAACTACAACAAATTCCAGAAAGGTGGATCTTCATCCTCTAACACCAGCAGTGGTGGGTACAAAATAGGGATGGTTGATCGAAGCACCATTAGATGCTATAACTGCAATGAGTTGGGACACTTTGCCACAGAATGTAGGAAGCCAAAGCAAGTAAGAAAGAACTCTGAAAGGGCTTATCTGGCAAAGGGAAGAAGCTGGGATGATACTGACAGTGAAGATGAAGAAGAAGGAAACCTTGCTCTTATGGCTATTGATGGAAAAGCTTCATCGTCAAGAATAGAGGTAAAACTTTCTGATGCTGAAATGGTTTATCATCTAAGAGGTAACTTAGATTGTGCACGTCATGATAATGAACTGTTAAGTTTACAGATCACAGACCTTGAGAAAGAGGTCAATGAATTAAGACTTGTGCACATTAATCAAGACAAATTAAAAGAACAGGTATCTTTTCTAGAGAATAGAGTTGATTGTTATAGAAAACTAGAAACTATTCTCAAAGACAAGATCACCGGTCTTGAGACTAAGGTTAGAGCCTACTTCAATTCTTGTTCGAAGGCTAAAGAGTTCTACAGTAAGCAAGCTGTTAATCAAACATCTGGAATAGGTTATGATTACAATGCTGCTATTGGAGAATTAGGCATAAACTCCCCTCCTCATGTCTGTGCTAAAGGGAGGGAAGTACCACATGTGCTTAAGGGTGTTGATGAACCCCTCTATAAAGCATCAATTGCTGAACCATTTGATGCAACCTCTTCTGTTATTCAAGAAGAAATACGTGCTGAGGATCATGCTAATGAGAAGATTGTTTCCAAGTCAAGTGAGTCGAAAGTTCCAGTCAAAGTTGTGAAAGCAACTGAGACTAACTTAGACACACATGAGTTGGATAACAAAAATGCCATGTCTACCATGCATAAATTGCCTGCTGTTAATCACTCTCATAGAGCATGTGGTGTTTCTAATTGTATGTCTTGTGCTTTTAATATGATGTATGCTTATTTTAATGGTAAGCATGTGTCTAATGATAAGACTACTCCTCGTCAGCATGTGAATAACAAGAAACATGATAGGTCTAAGACTGCTAGTCCTTCTAAGGCTAGAAAGGAGACATTTGTGCCTAAGCTTAAACAGAAATTTGTTAAGGCTGTTTACAAGGTCAAATGTTCAGTCATTGAGGATGTTGAGACCATTAAAATTAAAAAAGTTGTTTTGCCTGACAAAGGACAATTCTACAAGTATGCCGGGCCCAACCAAGTTTGGGTTCCGAAGAAGGTCTAATCCATTTGTAGTGCAGGGCATTAAACAGGTGTAACCGGTAGTGTGGATTCTTGACAGTGGATCATCAAGACATATGACCGGAGATAGAGCCCTGCTATCAAATGTGGTTGAGAAAGCTGGCCCCCTGGTTACCTTTGGAGATAACAGCAAAGGTTTATCTGAGGAATATGGCTGTTTGCAAGCTGGGAATGTTATCATTGAAAATTTTGTATAGTATGCTAGGTTATTATCAGGAAGCATCATCTAACATATAGCACCAGTGACGAGACTTGAGAATATTACGACATATCAGGCACCTGCTGCACATTACACTTGGAATTGGACTCTAGTAAGATGTGTACAAGTGTACTCCTGGTTGGTGAGTCAAAAGAGGAAGTCAATGCACCACAGTTCATGGACTTTGCAGCTGCAGTTCTATTGGACTATGCAATCTCTTCTTCACAATCTCACTTCAGGTTGGTATGAACTAGTGTACTACTCAAGCAATCGTCAAGAACATGGTATGACACTCTAACTGGAGTTATTGTTTAATATGAACTAGTAGAGTCGTCATATTTTTAACTCTCTTATCATTAGGCACAATCATATTGTTTTATATGTGCAGTGATATATTGTTAATGCAACATAACAATTAGTATCTAAAGTACTTGACAAGTATCGGTCAATGATATGTTGTTAACATTATGTTGCAGATATTTGTAAGCTTTTGACATGAATGAGAATTACTTAGACTTTACCCTAAGTGATCAATGTTTTATCAAAAACTCATTCATATTGAAAAACAAAATTAAACTTCTTTCTACATTAGTGATTTCTTATTTCATGTAAAATCTTTTAAAATCACTATTGTAAATCATTTTCTCTCTATTACCATATATTCTGTGTTACAGGTTCAGCCTCCAATGACTTTCTTTCATTGACAATCATGAGGTTGAAAACCCACAACATCTATCCCAGACTGTAAAGACAAACACAAAAACAGAACCAACCAACACCCTCTTACCACTAAATATAGTATGAATGAGCGTGAGGGAGATAGTGCCTTAGTGCACCACATAAGGAAGGTTCTGTAGTCAACCCAGTAGCTCTGTCTCCTACATAGATGAGTAGTATTTAAACCGAGACAACTGCTAGCCCCCATACATCTTCTCAAAAAGATGTAATGGCTGAAAAGGCACAAAAACAGTTACTAGATTCATTCTCTCAATAGGGTACGTCTATTGAATTTTGCCTGTCGGCCAAGGCATCCGATGTAGTGTCACCACTTCAAATATAAACAATTCTTGATGCACAAGAAAAGGTTACACACACAAAGGATGAGTTGACGGAAACAAGAGTTTCGACCATTTTAAGGTCAGATTCGATTGTTCAAGGTTCGTTAGTGGACCAATTGCCTTTACAGGTGTTAGGAGAGGATACTGATCCAAAAGCCATATGTCAGTGGTCAGTGTCTACCTCCCCAGGCTTAAATCCCCTGGATGCATCCGCGGATAGTGGATCTGACATAGGCGCAGATCGGCAACTTGTTGACAATGATTCAGATATTACCTGATGAGTCACAAGGAAATGTCTTCACAGACATTAGAAGGGAACCTTGATCTTTATGCTAAATTCTTTGGATCATTGTTTACCTTCCCAGAACTCAAATCTGGAACCCTAAAAGGGAAACTAGCAACTTGTAAATTATGACTCAGATTCATCTGACGAGTTTAACAAGGATGGGGATTTGCGAACTCCCATTGCACCACCTATGACCTCCTTAAGGATGGCTAAGGTGATTTTCCTTGCAGGTACAGCTGGATTATGGAGCTATGAGAGAAGAGTGATACACTTGTGAGAATGAGTGTAAACACGAGTGGAGAGAAGAGTGAAACACATGTGAGGTACACTAAAATAGGATCACACACTCACAGTGAGGAAGAAAGAGAAACTACTTGTTATTTCTTTTCCAACCAAGTGAAATATGAGAACTCCTTCAGACGACGGCATACATTCCTTCACTAAGGGGGAGATAAAAGCTTAAGTAATAGTTTGGAGGATTCCTCAACTAAGGGGGAGAAATAGCAGGGAGTAAGAAAAAGATCCTACATGTACACTACACCCCACCATTGTTGTTTGTAACTACGGATCCTATTGTACGGGAGAGGTGGTAAACACAAGGTGATTTTCTAGTAAGGGAAGAAGCTGTTTTCAAACGGGGAGTACCATTGGCTTTTATCTGCGGATCCTATTGTACGGGAGAGGTGGTAAACGAAGGTGATCTTCTTTAATCAGTTGATTCTCATAGGGGGAGAAGCAAGAGAGATATGGGCTTCTCAACAGGAAATGTGGTTGTACAAATGAAGATGGAACTACTTGAAGATATGTTCAGTCTAGAGGAACATCTACTTGGAATCTGGAAAATGTTAAATCTAGTCCAGAACTTTTCTACTATTTACTTTGCATTTCTGTTTATATCTTTTTCTTATTTGTTAGTTGAGTTATCCTCTAGGTATTTATGTGTTATTGTCTAACAAACAAATAGGGGGAGATTGTAAGTCATATGTCATAGGCCTATTTGTATATTCGAGGATTCAACTCAACTCAAATAAGAATGTAATAAGTAAATAGTGGATCGACCGTCAGAGAGATCTCGCAAAGTAATATCTGTCAAAGGATTCAGAAACAAGGTTCATCTACAGACTTGAGGAGTTAATTCACTGGAAGAAGTTCAAGAAGTTGATCATGCCTCAGTGATATAAATCAAGATCGTGGATTTAATCAAGTGACAGAGATCTCGTCAGAGTATCATAAATTACAAGGATTTAGTCTGAAGAAAATCAAGAGTATCAAAGTCAAGACATGAAGAAACGTCACGGAAGTTAGTCACTCATGAACCAGACAGTACATCGAGTGTCAACATTGAAGTGGTGGAATTGATTCATAATTGACAGTGATTTTCAGAAGATTTTCAGAAGAATGGTTGCTGCTCAAGGTTAGTATTAATTCTCTATTAATTAATTAAGTCATATAATTTAATTAAGAAAATAAATTATATCTGTAAAGATTAATTTATTGATTAATTGAATTAATTGATTAATTAATTCAGAATTAATATTAAGGATTTTCAGAATTTAAATTGGATTAAAATTCATTTAAATTCAGCAAGACAAATCTGATTGTACTAATATGACAATCGGTATGACAATCAATAGTCATACCGAAAGTCATGCTAGTACAAATAATAGTCTCACCGAAAGTTACACTGGGTGGAGGATTGTCTTGCTAGTTCATTCTGATTGTCTTGCTAGTTCTAACAATAGTCTTGCCGAAAGTTCTACTGGAAATGGATAGTCCTACCGAAAGTCTTGCTAGTTCAAAAGGATTGTCATACCAGCTATTTTCTATTCGGTGGATTGTTTAAAAAGCAGCAGAAGCAGAACACATTTAATCATCCAATACACAAGTCAAAAAAACAAGAACAGAGCAGCCGCAGCAAACATTTTATTCTTCTCTGCAAAACTTCAAGATCAATTTCTAGATTGTAAAGTTAAATCCAATCAACTAGAAATCTTTATCTTGTTCTTGTGTAACAATCTAGCGGATCAAAATCCCTAGAACTTAATCTCAAATCGCGTTTAGCATTTGATTCTAATTATTGCAAAAATAGAAAAAGTTCATGTCGAATTTATTCTAGATTTGTGATAATTGATTTGAGATTAATACCTTGTAATCGATACAGTTGTTGTAACACCTTTCAAATTTAATAATATTTTTTTAACTTGAATTTTATTTCACATTTTTTATTCCGCATTTAATTCGATTATTCGGTACTGTTTGTATTCAACCCACCCTTCTACAAACACATTGGGACCTAACAGATGTGTTGATCATATCCACATCCAGAGAGTTTGTGGGAGAATTTGGTGTTTGAGGTGCTTCTATAACTAATGATTTTGGTTGTGACTCCACATTTATTGGAGCCACATCTAGCTGAATTTGTGAAGGTGCAGTGACTGTGTCTTTAGCACCAGTTTACACAGTGTATGAACCCTGTGCATCCCCAAGGGTTTTTGATTTCTTCTTTCTGGCATAACTTTGGGGTGAGCTAGTGTCCCTTACCCTTTTGTCCTGTGCTCTTGGCTAAGAGCTTTGTTCACTAGCCACATCCTTTTGGGAGGATACTTTTAGAAATGAGATTTTATCCTTATTAATTACTGTAGTTTGTTGGGAAACTGCAGTGTGGCTAGGCTGGGAACCACTCAACTCTTCATCCTTATCCTTAGGGTTTCTTTTATGTTCACCCTGTCCCTCACCTACCTTTCCCACCTTCACACTCCCCTCTTTGGTTTTGGTGGATTTTGTAACTGACATCTTTTGAGAGATACCAGAGGGGGCTTTCTTTGACTTGGATTTAGACATTTTGGATTTGGCAGCTTGGGTAGGCAACTGTTGGGTCATTGACACAGTTTCCATAGCTACACTTGATTGCAAAGAAATTTGTGAGGTTGGAATAGTAGAGACAGATAAACTTACCTCACTTACCTGAGGTGCTTCCATTACAGGGAAATAGAAGAGTGGCACCTCTCTATGATGATTTGCCCTGTTCAAATCTGCAATAATTCTTCCCTCTTGAACCCAACAATCTAATTTTTTGTTTGGGTTCTCAAGTACAATTTCCTCAGAGAGGTGGTTAGCTAGCATCATGAAAATTCTAGCATAGTAAATATTTTTACCCCTCTTATTTAACTCCCCTAATTTAAACCCCAACTCAAACAAAACAAGATCAATGAAATTAAGGAACTTATCTGTAACTAGCATGTAGAGCATGTTAAGCATAGAAATATTGACAGAATCAAAATTACTGATTTTACCCGAAAAGATGTCCACATCTCTTCAGCAACCTCACAGAAGATAGTGGGTGATTCTAGCATTGCATAGCTGAGTTTGCAGTTCTTCACAAAATCCATCATTTTGTGGTAGTCACTTGAATGTTGAATCCCCTTGTTTACTAGAGCCATGAAGTTGTTCTTCTCATAGATGTATCCAATTTGTGACATGATCTTGACTACTGGTGCCATTGTTAGAGAATGGAAATTGCAGAGATAGAGATGATAATTGCTTTTGAGAAAGAGAGAATTTAGAGCAGATAATTTGAGAATGATAAAAGAAAAGCAATGGAAATGAAATGAGCTTTTATACTATCTCAAAAATCACTGTCAAAAATAATAAAGTAAAATAAAGTAACCAATGAAAATTGCCCAAAATAGCCGTTAAAAATAAATTGTAAAAATTCCTTCAATTATCCGTCGTGTTATGCTTACAAATTGTAAGTATGCTCGATGGATAATGTTCAGGAAATTAACGGCTAAGATTAAGACAATTCGACGGATGAGGATAAACTGTTATCTGTCGATTTATTAATATTCCAGAAAAATAATTGATTTTTATTTACAAACAGTATTCCGACGGATGATCAAACTCGATGGATAAAGATCATCCGTCGAGATGTAAATTTTGACTTAGCCAAAATTCCATCTAAGACTGAGAAATCAATTAAATTTCTGGCAGCATAACAACTTGCAAATTATCTGAAAAGATTTAAGAATAATTTAGCATACCTAACTTACTTACCAACCTTGAAAAGGTGGATTCATCCAGTGGCTTGGTAAATATATCTGCAAGCTGCTTTTCACTCCACAGTACCATTCATTACATGTTCCCTTATGAAGTGGTACTTGATGTCTATGTGCTTTGTTCTTGAATGTTGCACTGGATTTTCAGTGATGGCAATTGCACTTGTGTTATTACAGAAAATGGGAATTTTTCCACTTGCAGACCATAATCTAGCAATTGGTTTTTCGTCCACAAAATCTGTGCACAACAACTGCCAGCAGCAATATATCCAGCTTCAGCTGTAGAAGTAGAAACTGAATTTTGCTTTTTACTGAACCAGGACACAAGCTTGTTTCCTAGAAATTGACAGGTTCCTGTTGTACTTTTTCTATCAATTCTACAACCTGCATAATTTGCATCTGAATAACCAGTTAGATCAAAACCAGAATCTCTAGGGTACCAAATGCCAAGTTTTGGTGTTCCCTTGAGATATCTGAAAATTCTCTTAATGGCTACTAAGTGAGATTCTATAGGTTCAGCCTGAAATCTAGCAAACAAATATGTAGCAAATATTATATCTAGCCTACTAGCTGTTAAGTACAGAAGTGAGCCAACCATACCCCTATAACTTGAAATATTCATAAATTTTTCAATAGTGTTTAACTCAAGCATAGTTGCAGTGGCCATGGGAGTTTTTGCAGATGTGCAATCCATTAGATCAAGCTTCTTTAAAAGATCATAAATATATTTAGTTTGACTAATGAATATTCCATCACTAACTTGCTTAACTTGCAAATCAAGAAAGTAAGTTCTCCCATCATACTCATTTCATACTTACTTTGCATCAATTTGGCAAACTTTTTACAAAGTTTTTCATTTGTAGAGCCAAAAATAATGTCATCTACATAAATTTGAACAAGTATACTAGAGACATTAACATTTCTAAAGAAAAGAGTTTTGTCTACAGTACCTCTAGTGAAGTGATTCTCTAAAAGAAACTTTGAGAAAGTGTCATACCAGGCTCTAGGTGCTTGCTTCAGTCCATAAAGTGCTTTCAAAAGATAGTAGACATATTCTGGAAATTTTGGATTTTCAAAACCAGGAGATTGACTGACATAGACTTCCTCCTCCAAATCTCCATTCAGAAAGGGACTTTTGACATCCATTTGATAGACTTTGAAATTGGCATGGGCTGCATAGGCTAAGAAGATTCGGACGGCTTCTAGTCTTGCAACAGGAGCAAATATTTCATCAAAATCTATTCCTTCTTGTTGACAATAGCCCTTAGTAACCAATCTAGCTTTGTTCCTGACTACACTTCCATTTTCATCCATCTTGTTTCCGAATACCCATTTGGTGTCAATTGGATTCTTTCCTTTAGGCTTGGGCACCAGCTTCCATACCTTATTCCTCTCAAATTGGTTTAGCTCCTCCTGCATAGCTAAAATCCAATCAGGATCCAACAAAGCTTCTTCTACCTTCTTTGGTTTTTCCTTAGAAAGAAAGCTGCTGTATAGACATTCTTCTTGAGTTGCTCTCCTTGTTTGAACTCTAGAAGATACATCACCAATGATGAGCTCAAAGGGGTGATCTTTTGTCCATTTCCTTTGTTGAGGTAGATTAGCTCTAGATGAAGAGGCCTCATTGTTGTCTTGATGTGTGATTGAGTTTTGATTATTAGAAACTCCTCCTGAGTTAATGGATCTTTGATTTGAGAAAGGGGAGCTTTCTGTAAGTGATTTATTCTGACTTCCAGCTTCTTTTGATAACCCGACAGATGGTGAATCTTGAGTACCGACGGATGAAGCCGGTTGTCTCCCGACGGATAAGGCAGATTGTCTCCCAATGGATGAAGCATTTTGCAACTCGACAGATGTTGAATTTTATGTTTCATTGGTAGTGGATTTTTCTGCATTATCCTTTGACACTGTTTCTTGATCACTTTCATCATCACTGTCATCACTAACCATCTCCATATTGTCAAATTTGAGGCTCTCATGATAATCTCCATCTTGTAGTCCTTCAATCTTTTTATCATTAAACACAACATGTATTGATTCCACAACAATGTTGGTTCTTAGATTGTAGACTCTGTATGCTTTACCAACAACATATCCAACAAAAATTCCTTCATCTGCTTTAGCATCAAACTTCCCATTCTGATCAGTTTGATTTCTCAAGTTATAACATTTACAGCCAAAGACATGAAGAAAATTTAGAGTTGGCTTCTTGTTCTTGAACAATTGATAGGGAGTCATGCATCTTGCTTAATTAACCAGAGAAATATTCTGAGTGTAGCATGCAGTATTTACAGCTTCAGCCCAGAAATATGTTGGTAATTTAGATTCTTCAAGCATTGTCCTTGCAACTTCAATAAGTGATTTGTTCTTCCTTTCTACTAGTCCATTTTGTTGTGGAGTTCTTGCTGCTGAAAACTCAAGCAAAATCCCATTTTCTTCACAAAATGCTCTAACGAAAAGAATTCTTGAACTCAATTCCATTGTCACTCCTGATTCTTCTAACTTTGAAATCAGGATGATTATTGACTTACCTTATGTGATTGATGATGATTTCACTAGCCTCATCTTTAGACTTTAAAAATATGTCCAAGAGAACTTTGAGAAATCATCTACAATTACTAGGCAAAATCTTTTCCTTGAGATGGACAACACATTGACTGGTCCAAACAAATCCATGTGTAGCAGTTGCAAAGGTTCTTCAATTATTGAATCAAGCTTCTTTCTGAATGATGCTTTGATCTGCTTTCCTTTTTGGCAGGCATCACACAATCCATCCTTAGAAAACTCCACTTGAGGAATACCTCTAACCAGTTCTTTCTTTACTAGTTCATTCATGGTCTTGAAGTTTAGATGGGATAGCTTCTTGTGCCATAGCCAACTTTCATCCTGACTTGCTTTGCTGAGAAGATAAGTAACAGATTCTGCATTTGATGAGTTGAAGTCAGCTAGGTACACATTTCCTTTTCTCACACCAGTGAGAACCACTTTGTTGCTCCTCTTGTTAGTCACAACACAGGCCTCTGAGGTGAAGGTTACCGAATTGCCTTTATCACAAAGCTGGATGATACTCAACAAATTGTGCTTGAGACAATCCACTAAGGCAACCTCTTCAATGATGACATTGTCTTTTGAAATCAAGCCATATCCCACAGTATAACCCTTGTTGTCATCTCCAAAGGTAATACTTGGGCCAGTCCTCTCCTTGAACTCTGTGAGCTGAGTATAATCACCAGTCATGTGTCTTGAACAACCACTATCCTAGTACCATAGATTCTTTATGTTTCCCTGCACACATCAAAATCAAATCAAGTTGATTTTGGTACCCAAGTTTCCTTGGGTCCTGCCTTGTTAGCTTTCTTTTTCTGTTTTTTAGGCTTTATCTCATTTGACTTGGGGATATCAGATTCATCCTTAGTCATTTGAGTTGGACCTTTGAAACCATTCATGGCAACAGAATTATCATGCATATTTTGATTAACAGGGAATGGCATGCTATTAGTAAACATGTTATTCCAGTAAGGCATGCTAAATGGCATTTGTGGCATACTAAATGCAGCATAATAAGGATTAGGTGCAAATGGCATATTAGCAAACTGTGCATTCATATTTTGTGTAGACATAGCATTCATGGGCATAGAAGACATGGCATTCATGTTCGGAAAATGAGGTAGCACAAATATGGAAGTAGGCATGGTAGATTTGCAATTAACAGACAAATGATTTACACTACCACACTTGACACAGATTTTTCTAGGAGCATATTTATCAGGTGTGTAGTTGTTGTGCTTGTTAATTCCTACTTTACCATTTCTATTATTTTTCTTTTTAGCCTCTGTTTTAACCTTAATCTTTTCAAGTCTGTCACTCAATTACTTAACAATCATATGACCAACATTAGCCTTCTTCTCCTTCTTCACTTGACTAGATTCTCCTGGAACAAAATTCTTGGAAACTGATCCATATTTTTCATTTAACTCGACAAGCTTGGCTTTACTCACATGCTTGCTTACAGTCGACGGATGAGGATTTATATCATTTGACGGATAACACTTTTTGTTATCCGACGGATGACCCTCATCATCCGTCGAGTCTACATCTGTTAGCAATCCTTCCACCAAATTGGATTCCAGCTTCTCCTTGTTCTTCTTACAGGCTGCATCACAAAAGGACTCAATCCCTTGAACTTTGGTGATTTGAGCATGAACATCTCTAGATGTTTTCCATGCCTTAATCACCTCCTGTTCTCGTTCAAGCTGCTTCTTCAAGATCTCTTCTTTCTTCAAGGACTCAGTTAATTCATCCTTAGCAATTTTACACTCAATTCTTAATTTTTCAAATTCAATGAACTGAGACTCTAGCACATTATTCCTCTCACTTAAAAACAAATTTTTTTTCTTTGATTTTAGCATTTTCCTTAGTAAGAGACTTAAGTGTAACACGCAAATGATATAGTTCTGTAGACATGTCATTTATGGCATAATTACACTCAGCTTTAGATAAATGTACAAGGTTAGTGGTGATTACCTGATTACTTGAAGAACTTGTCTCTGTTTCATCAGACTTAGCCATTAGGGCTAGATTGAAATAGCTGACATCTTCATCCTCATCCAGACCAACTGTTGCCCAGTCATTTTCTTGTGTAATGAAAGCACTTTCCTTTTGTTTGAGCAACTCAAAGTATTTCTGTTTATAATCCACAGGCTCAAACTTCTTTTTGTTGGAATCTGACTTTCTACACTCACTGGCAAAGTGCCCTGCCAAGCCACATTTAAAACACTTGAATTTTGATTTATCCGCAATGTTTCTATTTGGCTTAGTTGCTCTAAAGTTCTTCTTGAACTTAAGCTTGGCAAATCTTCTGGAAAGAAAGGCTAGATGTTCATCAATATCTTCCATGTCATCTTGGCTCAAAGAGTCTTCATTTTCTGCTATCAGCCCCTTGCCCTTATTTTCACAGACTTTGAAGTTGATTCAACAGCTTCCATCTTCATCTCTTTCTCTTTCTCTAACTCAGCAACTAGTGCAATGGACCCTCCTTTCTTCTTTCCTCTCTCCATCCTCTCATCTTGCTCTATTTCAAGCTCATAAGTCTTCAGGATGCCATGCAGTCTCTCCAAAGTAAACTCCTTATAATCTTGAGAGTTTCTCAATGAGACTATCATTGTTTTCCATTCCTTTGGAAGAGATCTAAGGAACTTCAGATTGGAGTCTTTTATCTGATAGACCCTTCCATGCAACTTCAGAACATTTAGTAGTTTTTGAAACCTACTAAAAATGTCAGTGAGAGACTCACTTTCTTCATTATGAAAATGCTCATATTGCTGAATCAGTAGCTGCATCTTGTTTTCTCTAACTTGCTCAGTGCCATCACATATAATCTGTATAGTATCCCAAACATCCTTGGCAGTTTTGCAGTTGATGATGTTATCAAACATGTCACCATCAACTCCATTGAACAGGATATTCATGGCCTTCTTATCTATCCTGACTTGTTCAATATCAGGATCAGATCATTTGTCCTTGGCTTGGGGACAGATGGCTCATTTCCAGTTGCAGCTCTCATTAGAACATGAGGGCCTCTTTCTATGCAATCTACATAGGCCTCATCTTAAGAAAGTAAATGAAGATGCATCTTTACCTTCCAATGATGGTAATTATCTTTGTCCAGAAAAGGAATCTTGACTCCAACATCCTTCTTGTTCAACTTGTTATTTTGTTGTGATCTTTAAACTCTCTGTTTGTTAAGAGCTTGCTCTGATACCAATTGTTAGTCCCTAACAATGCAACAAGAATTACAGAAGGGGGGTTGAATGGAATTCTTGGAACTTTTTCAATAAGATATAAAATGTTCTGTCTTAATAATATATAACTGTATGAATTGATTTGCAAACTGCGGAATAATAGCTTGGAATGAATCAATACACAAGTAATTAAAAACATAAGTCTTTAAAAACTTTCTGGTGGATTTGAATGTATCCACCAGAGATATATATATTATATCAAGAGAACTCTGTGTAGCAAATAGCTCACAGCTGCTTACAAATTCGAACAACTAAGATTGCAGAGAAATGCTAAGAATGCAGCTTACAAATATTTCTCTCTTGGTTGCTTAGTTAGTTGTTCTATTTGCTACTTCTTGGATTATATATCACCAAGATTACAAAGTAATAGGACAAGATAATACAGCAAAACCTATCAAGTCTAATACTAAGGTGCTTCATTACTCTATTCCAGCATCTTTGAATATCTTCATAATAGCATGGAAATGGCAATGCTTCTTTGCTCTCTAAAACCCAGTTGATCAGGCTTCCACATTCCATTTGCATACACTCGACGCATGTGACTGTGTTGTCACTGTCAACAGATGTTTGAATTCTTTATCCGTCGGGTTCATGATCATCTGTTGGGTTGCCTAGTTGATCATCCGTCGAGTGGCATTGTTATTTATCCGTCGGGTAGCAATCTAGCACTTGACTTCATTTCATTTATGCAGAATTACAAGATATCATCTATGTACAATTAATCAACCTATTCTGCATATCTAGTTAAAGTCAACATGATTTGAGTACTACTTACAGAATCTAAATAATGTGTATGCAGAAATGTGCTACAGACTTATTGTTAGACAAGCTACTCACCCGATGGATAATAAATCATCATCCGTCGGGACTATATTGAGTCATCCGTCGGGACTATAATCCTTATCCGTCGAGTGCTACATTTTTCACTTAGTAAAATCTACTAAGGTGTTTTGTTAATGAAATCATCAAGTTCACAACATATTCACAACATTCTTTCAACTACTCCATTTTGTTGAGGTGTTCTAGCTGCAGAGAACTCTTGAACAATGCCTTTTTTTAGAATTCACTTAATGTTGCATTTCTGAATTCTGTTCCATTATCACTTCTCAACCTCTTTACACAGTTTTGATCTTCAGCCTTTTTCTCTATCTTCTTTATGTGCTCAATTATGATATGATGAGTTTCATCTTTAGAGTGCATGAACTCTATCCAGGTGTATCTTGAGAAATCACCCACCATCACAAGTGCATATTTGTTCCTTGAAATTGATAAGACATTTACTGGCCCAAACAAGTCCATGTGAATAAGTTGCAATTGTGCACTTATAGAATTTACAGTTTTTGACTTGTGACTTGATCTTTTCATTTTTCCTTTCTGACAAGTTTCACAAACTTCAACTTGAGCAAACTCCAGATTAGGCATGTCTCTTACGAACTCCTTTTTGACCAAGGTATTAATTGCTTTAAAATTTAAGTGAGACAACTTTTTATGTCATAGCTTGATTTTTTCCTCTGATGTCTTGGTGTAGAAGCAACAAATTCCATCCTTATTTGCTGAGTCCAAGTCTGTAACATATAATCTTCCTTTTCTTGCTCCTTTCAAAGCAACTTCACCAGTTTTCTTGTTGATAAAAGTGCATTCTTCTTTGTTGAATAAAACTTCAAAACCATTGTCTGTAATTTGGCTAACACTGAGAAGATTCACTTCAAGACCAACTACCAGTGCTACATCATAAATGATAATATTTCCAGAAATAATTTTGCCATTTCCCATTGTGAATCCTTTGATGTTGTCTCCAAAGGTCACCAAAGGGCCAGCCTTCTCCTTAACTTTTGATAGGAGGGCCTTATCACCAGTCATATGTCTGGAACATCCACTATCTAGGATCCATATGACCTTCTTCATTTTGCCCTGCACATAATGAGTTTAAGTGTGTTTAGCAACCCAAACAGTGTTGGGCACTTTCTTATTGCTAACTGATTTAGCAGAAGTAGAATGAGTTGTTTTAGATAAAATAGAATTCAATGACTATTGTGCATTTTCCCTATCTGCTATAGACCCAATTTTAGTTTCTTTAAGGTCTACTCTCAGCTTGTGGCAACTTTTTATTACTTTCAAGTTGCAAGGGATGCAATCAAACTTGTCACAGAATGAGTAGGGATCATTTACATTTGCTTCATGGTATTTGCAGGCTCCTTCAACTGGCTTGCTAACAACCTTTTTATAAAGGTGAGTTAGGTGATTCACAAAGCCACATTTCTCACATTTCTTTCTTGGAGCATCTGCAACATAAGCAAAATTATTGCTTTTGTTTATCCCAATTTTCCCATTTCTATTTTTCTTCTTCTTTCTTGCATCTTCAGTTTTAGTTTCTTTGACAGGAGTCTTGGAGCCTTGGTTGTCTATGAGCTTCTTTTCAGCTTTGGAAGATTGAGTTGCTTCTGTATTTTTCTTCTCATAATCTTCATCAGCAATTTCTTGCTTGATAATTAACTCTTCTTCACTGAAGTTAACTTCACATGCCTTGAACATAGGTGAAACAACCTTTTTCAGCATTGCTGGAACATTTTCATTTTTTGTTGCCTTTTCTTTGTCACCTATATTTTTCTTCTTGCTGTTCAAGGCATCATAATCAAGACCAATGGCAATATTTGCACATGGTTTGTTTTTCTCATGGTATTTCCTAACCAACTCAGATGCATTCTTGAAGGACTTCAACTTCACTTCATTCTTTTCCAGCTTCTCCTTTAACACTGCTTCAATCTCATTTGCACACTTGAGCTTGTTCTTTAGATATGCATTCTCTTGTCTCACAGCTTCAAGCTCTACCAACAACAATTCAGCTTCTTGTTTCTCATTTTCAAGCTTCTCATTTATCTTTGTCAGTCTTCTAACCTCTTCATTAGCAACAACCATACTTGTATGAATGTGAAACATTTTTGCGCTCATCTTTTTTACAGTTTCCTTATATTGACTCACATTTAAATCAATGGTGGTGAGAGTTGGTACCTGTGATATTGATGAGGATGATTCTCCTTGCTCCAAGTCCATTAATGCGTAATTTCCAACTTCCTCATCTTCATCATTATCAGAATCATCCCAACTTTTTCCCTCTGTAATATAAGTTTTGTTTTGCTGTTTCTTCAGAAAAGTTTCATACTTTGCTTCCAGTTCAAGATAAGCTTTATCTTTCTTTGCTTTCTTGGGTTTCCTGCATTCTGTAGCAAAATGGCCTAGTTCATCACAGTTGAAGCACCTTATCTTTGATCTGTCAACAGATCCAGTTTTATAACCATTTTTGTTATCAGATGTGTACTTCCCTTATCCTTTCCAGCTGTTGTCTTTGTTGAAAGACTGTCCTTTACCCTTGAAGAATCTTGGCTTCTTTACTCTAATGTTAGAGAACTTTCTTTCCAGATAGGCCATTGACTGATCAAACTCATCAAGTTCATCTAGGGTGTAGAACTTATCTTCTTCCAATTCCAAAATGATTTGTTCCCGTGAATCATTGTTTCTTTGCTCACTTGCTGGGACAACTGGAGTATGGGATCTTGGCTCATCATTAGAGGTCTGTCTTTCATTGACAATTAGAGCACTTGAACTATCCACAATATTCCCTTGACCAGTTCTTAATGATTTCCTTTGAATCATCTCTAATTCATATGTTTTTAGAATTCCATATAGAACTTCCAGTGTTATTCTGCTCAAGTCTCTCCCTTCTCTGATTGCTGAAATTTTCTGTTCCAAATGATCAGGGAGTGTAAGCAAAAATTTCAAGTTCACTTCTTCAGCTTCATAGTATTTGTCATGGAGATGCAAGTCATTTATCAGCTTGTTAAACCTTTCAAATACAGCAGTGATACTTTCTTTTGGCTTAACCATGAAACCCTCATACTGTAAAATCAGTATTCTTCTTTGATTAGATCTAACTTCCTCAGTTGCCTCACAGAGTATTTCAATCATTTCCCAGATATGCTTGGCAGTGTCATAGTTGACAATGTTGTTGTACATTACATTGTCAAGTGACTCTATCAATATCAGCTACAAGCCACTATCCAATAAATTTTTTTCTTTCTCAGGCTCAATGTACTTAAAAGGGTCTTTAGGAGCATAATGAGCTGGAATGACCATATCACCATCTGTAGATTCCTCAAATCTAACCATAGAAGTGAAGGGCCCATTCTTAAAAATCTGAATGTAGAGTGGATTGGCCATCCTGATAAACAACAACATCTTCTTTTTCCAAAGAGTGTAGTTAGCTTTGTCAAAAATAGGAATTTTGATGCTACTGATTTTCTGTGTATTCATTCTTCCAAGATCTTGGATCTGTTTACTTTCAGATTTTGCTCGGATACCACTTGTTAGTTAATGAATTACACACAGGGGGGTGAATGTGTTTTAGTGTTTTTATGCTTTTCTTGGAGTATTTATGGTTGTGAACAAAGTAAATCAAATCTTGCAGTAAAATATGTTATTACTGAAATTAAACAAGCAATAACAGTGAACACGGATCTTTCAAAACTCACTTACTTTTATATAAAAATTAAGAATATTTTTCTACAAAATTTCTAGGCTCTTTGTTGATAAAGAGCTTAGATTCTTTCTTGAGAGAATACAAGATTTTCTTATCTGAATTGTTACAACTAACAAAGGACCAGAGTTAACTTTATATGATAGTTAACTACTGGTTTACACAGTGTATAATAGAGATGCTATTATTTTTAATAAACTGTCACTTATCATTTCCATTTTAGGAAAAGTATATCTTCCATTTCTAGCTTAGCATATCTTTGCATACTGTGTTAACTTTGATCTTCCTTTGTCAGTTAATCTTCACCCTTGATCTTGCACACTCTTCAAGCTGCTTTTTGTAGACTTGTCAATCCAACTGGCTGGATTGTTTGTTGATTGTTAATCTTGGATATTGAACTGGTCTCCAATTTGAACTTTGAGATTTTACCTCGAGATCTCCAGTTAGGCATATAGATGTTAGGCACAAAACACACGCTAATAATTCACGCAAGTATACGTGTTCGCAAATAATATAGAATAATTTCTAGTTCGTTCCCACAGAGACTTAGACTAATTATATTTAATTAACACTCACTCACCAATGTATGATTACTTCTCAATG
The DNA here is from genome assembly GCF_009905375.1 of Apium graveolens. Lineage (NCBI taxonomy): Eukaryota > Viridiplantae > Streptophyta > Magnoliopsida > Apiales > Apiaceae > Apium > Apium graveolens. The sequence goes on from NC_133652.1 coordinate 36,108,308, forward strand.
TCAAAATAATAACACTTAAGGTTGATTAACTAATTATTAACTACAATTAACTACGAGAATAAAACACTTAAATTATTACTTGAATTAACAATATTAAACACACATGAGATCATAACTTCATTACTACTTCATTCAATAGTTATTTTATTACCCTTAGCATGTAACGGTGATGATATTAATCGAACAACACGAAACTGATAAAAGCCAACTTTCGTTATACAAGTACCATTCTACCAGCATCCACAATTAAGATAGAAGTTGATTAGGCATCAATTATGTTGAGTCCCTATATATCTACAGAATTTGACAACATAACAATTTAAGCACAAGTTATTCATTATGATTACACAGGGCAAGTAAAACGGTTAGAGTTACCCACTAATCATGCATACACATACATGAACCTATGCTAGCATGGCAAGTTCTAAATCTCAAGATTCACTGTCGCTTCACAAGAGATTAATAGGCTATCTTATATGTTCACGACGCACATAAGACGAATAAGCACAACCTATACTAGATATCATACAATCATCACATACCAAGGTATTAAACAACTAACTAAGGAAATCCATAGTAAATCCGCTACGACCCCATGATCACGATTAGCCCATGATAGAACTAATCGTCACCATGGGTTCATATGAAAACATGATAATAACCCGACAATATAAACTAACTAACTATTTATTAAATCCAGAGTACGTCATAAGAGTAGTAAGGTTCAAAGTAAAGAAAACTAGCATCCACTATTATAATGAATAAAAGAATCACAAATTAACGTATATTTCCTCTTCTTCGTTGTGGTGTGCTAAAATGGTCTTCTTTTTTTCTCTCATTGCTCCTTGCTTGATGAATACTTCATTTTGTGAAACGTCTCTGAAGATTACTTATATAAAAGTCCACAAGAATCAGCCGTCTCAGAAGTCCGGTAGAACATGACTTAATAAAAATCAGAATTGAATTTCCCGACTCCGGGCGGCCGCCCCAGCTTCCCAGGCGGGCGCCCCAGATCCCAGGCGGCCGCCTCAGATCCCAGGCGGGCGCCTGGCAGGCTTCTAGAAAAAATATTTTCCTGCTCCTGATTTTGCTGAATTCTTCGCACATTCCCCCGAGACTGATCTCAAGTACTTCCCTAGGCTTATTTTGATGAAATCTCCCTGCATACGCAAGTTACACCCTGAAATGCAAAAACACTTGAAAGCACATCAAATACATAAAATACTTGATTTCAAAACATTAATTCAAGCCATTATAAGACATTCTAAGTGGTATAAAATGCCACTTATCACACCCCCAAACTTAAATCAATGCTTGTCCTCAAGCGTTACAGACTCAAAAACAAAATAAAAACATGAATGAATGCAAACTACATGAAATGCAGCGATCCCCCTCATGATGACTGAATCAACCAACACATAACATCTCAACAAATGCAATTAGGTGACTAAAGGTCAATCAAATCACGCAAGCTAACATACAACTAGAAACGTGGTGTGTGCAGATGCTTAACAGATATGCTTCGAAACTAGATCAATTATCATAACTCAATTATCCTCAAGGCAATCACATGATTATATGAAGAATAAATTCTAGACACAAAATGACTTATAACACTTCAAGATCACTGGAGCTTATTACAGAATCATGCTTTTATTCAACACAATAAACAAATGATTATTTGATCGTGCAATGAGTGAGGTCCACAAAAGACTTATGCAATGGCATCCATTTAACGAGCGTTAGCTTACCGGATCCCAGACTATAAAAGCCTTAGGTCACTAGGCACAAAGTCCCCTAAGAACTTAATAACTCGAATACCAAAGAGCTCACTCGTGATCAAATATGCATTAAACCATATTTTTTCTCCCTTTTTTTCTTTTTTTCCCTTTTTTTTCCTTTTTTTTTAAATTTCTGAGCAAGTGCGTTTCACTCCATCTTGCTCAACCCTAGACTACTCGCATAAAATACGAGCCGGCTACTAGCCAATTGACACCTAGCCACAACTAGCAATGAATTCCAATTTTTTACTCCAATTTTATCTTTTCATGCCTTTTATCATTAAGAGCCTATCATAAATTCTAAACATAATCAATAGATTAACCTCAAAAACCATCAAACCATGACAACAATCTAGTCCTTAAGCATACTCTAAGACCTAGTGAAATTACAAGTGTTTCTAGCATGCATGTCAACCTACAAGATTCAACATCACTCTAACGCTATCACTACACTCGCATCAATATCACAAATCAATCGGTAAAATAATACAAAAGGGATCATGGTATATGCATGAACTAAATGACATGATAAATAAAGCTATAAAATAAAAAAAACAAAAAAAAAACTATATGGCAAAAATATGCAACTATATGAACTAAACTATCATAAATATACAACTACATGACACACACACAAATATGCTCCTTAACTAACACCCCCAAACTTAAAATCTTCACTGTCCCCAGTGAAGGTAGTAGAAAGGAACACAGGGCATACCTACTCAGAGAAATCATCATCATCACCCTCAGAGGGTGGAGTGTCTGGAGGTGGATAAGCAAAGTCCTCACCAAAAATGGGCCACTGGATGTCAGCTCCAAGGCCTCTGAAAGCAGTCCCAAGTGGTAGGGTGAGCTCCTGAGCAAACCTACTCTGCAAATCGTACATCGCATCCATCCTCTTGGATACCCTCCTATAATGGGCATCACCCATCCCTGAACCAGCACCTCCCTGGGCTCTAGAAGAACCTGCCTCGTCATGAGCCTGACTGGGCCTAGCCATCGTAGCACCAGCTGCTGGACGTCCTCCTGGAAGACGATATCCCAAACCATGCTCCTCGGGCTCTCCACCCGTCCAATCCTGCATTGCATTCAGCGTCGATGAATCAATAGGAGCGGCAGGCATCTGCAGCTGCTCATAAGAAGGCCAGTGGACTCCAACTGCCCTGCACAGCTTCGTGACAGTAGAGGCATAAGGGATGTTGTTTTGCATCCTCCCCCTCAAAAACTTCAAAATCCCTTGGTAGATGAACTCACCAAGGTCCACATAATACTCCTCATTCAAGATCCCCCATAACAACCTGGCTCTCTCAACTGTAACCACATATGCATGCGAAGAAAGCAAAATATTAGCACAAATAAAGGCATTCCATGCACGGGCATAGTTGTTCATCGCAACAGCCGGAAAAGAATGATACTCGTTAGATCCCGTCTTAAACTTCCACAGCGTGCCCGGCTGACAGAGAGTAGCAACAATCAAATCTAAATCAAAATCCTCGGGGGTCTTCTCATTCCAATTCTCCTCCTCGGGTTTCCTTTGTCGCTGCCCAATAACACGGCGAATCGCCTTGGGCTGGTAATCAACTGTAAGCCCCCTAACAACAGTATACCCATTCTTTTCAGCCTTTGCATTCGCATAAAACTCGCGAACCACACTCATCGGGACCGCCTCCGGCGACTCACAAAAAGAAATCCACCCTTTCTCAGCAATCATCGGCAATAACTCACCATCCCTCCCCGATGGCAAAAATCCCCTCTCCTTCAGAATCAGCTTAGTCAGAAGCCTAGTATACTCCTCCGCAGCAGCCCTATCCACCAATCGGGGCCTCGCAGCAGTACCCCTCGAAAAATCAGCAGTAGAAATGGTGATACTGCTATCAACAGTTCGAGATCTCTTTGGGGCCATTGAAATTGAGAATAAGTGTTTGAGAGTTGTGTTTTGTGTGTAGGAGAGAGTTTGTAAGTTGAAAGTATAAGAGAGTGTATACGAGAGGTTGCGTGTATATATAGGGTAGGATATAGGTTTAGAATTAGAACAGGAGTGGGGTTGTGGATTGTTTGTAGGAGGAAAAACGTGGGTAGTGGGGTTATGGCTGGTGGTATTCTTGTTTTTTTTGTTTTTTTTTATATAAGGCCGAAAAAATTTTCCAACAAAAGGGCTCCACGAGGCCGCCCGGGCTTTCCAGGCGGGCGCCCCAGCTTCCAGGCGGCCGCCCGGGCTTGCCAGGAGGGCGCCCGGGAGGTCTCTGGGAAGTTTTTTTTCTGCCCATTATTTTTCATATTTTTTTGGGTTTTTGGATAGAGTACCAACTTCTAAGGGTTCCTATAGTCTCAAATCTTGGGTTCCTTCCCAAGAAGCGCTTCTTTTACGTCATTAGCTTGACATAGAGTAGCTCGATCAAGTTGACAATAAAACGGCACTAACCACTTCCCAGTTCGCCGTGTCCCCATAATAATGCTTCAATCTCTGACCATTAACCTTGAATGCTTGGCCCAGATCGTTCTCAAAAATCTCCACCGCTCCATGTGGAAACACAGTTTTGACGATAAATGGTCCAGACCACCTTGATTTCAACTTTCCAGGAAAAAGTTAGAGACGAGAGTTGAATAAAAGAACTTGTTCCCCGGCACAAATGACTTAGGAGATAACTTCCTATCGTACCACCTTTTCACTTTTTCCATGTACATTTTGTTATTCTCGTACGCTTGCAGTCAAAATTCATCAAGTTCATTTAACTGTAGCATTCGCTTCTTCCCAGCTGCATCTAGATCAAGGTTCAACTTCTTCGCCACCCAATAAGCCTTATGTTCAAGCTCCGCAGGTAAATGACATCCCTTACCATAAATAAGTTGAAACGGGGACATTCTAAGTGGAGTCTTGTATGCTGTTCTATAAGCCCAAATAGTTTCATCGAGCTTCAAAGACCAATCTTTCCTTGACGGATAAACAACTTTCTCTAGAATGCGCTTAATCTCTCTATTAGACACTTCAGCTTGACCATTAGTTTGTGGATGATAGGCAACGATAATTGTGGCGCCCTCCAAACCCGGGTCAGAAGTTTGGGGTCCACAACACATACACAATATATAAACCTGTATAAGAAATATTATTTGCAATGACCCTGCTTTACATAATCACGGATCGCAACAGGTTAAAGTATGAAAATAAGCCACGACCTTAACTTTTATTACAACGTACCAAATCCCAACTAATTTAAATTACAACTGAACAATATAATTATTCTTACAGTCTTACTATCTCACTACCGTAATAAGCTCCAGCTGGCTCGATCCAACTCAATCTGGAATCCTAGCTCGTACATTGAACTGGGAAACCTCGCTATCAACCGTATCCTTCTTAACTGTAGAATACATAAAAAGATTCGCAAGAGTGAGCTAACTAGCTCAGCAAGTCACAATGACAATAATTGAGGGTAATCAATGATCAAACGAGATGATTCTGAAGAATCAAGTTTATTGCTAAACAATCATTAGAATTGGATATTCATTTTAAGTTTTAAAATCAAGGTTAGGCTGTTGATCAGTCACGCACTAACCCCGAGCAAAGCACACGGCACTGCTCTAATTACTGGATCCAAGGCACACATTGGTCTAACTTGACCATTTATATGATCTGACCACGAATCTGGTCCATACACAAACAAAAACTATCCAATTCTAAAGCATTTCAATATGATAAACAATATAATCCGATAAAACAAGATCATAATCAATGATGATTAAACACTTAAATAAAAATGTAAGGAAACTTATGGATATCACAAGGGTATATCAGGGTATGTGTGAGAAACGGTTTTCAGCCTGTAAAAGGATCAGGTATTAGACAAATAATGATTTTTCAAGGTATAGTTCTTTGGTGTTATAAAGAATAGTTGGAGTATAAAAGTTTCTGTGTTTGCAAACAATTTTGTTCCAGTGTTTAATGTTTGGTAGTTATACATTTGGGGAGTAGTATCATATTTAGGTGGTTTGGTATCTGAAAATCAAAGGATGGTTTACAAAGAATAAGGCTTATGGCTCGAGATCAAGAAAACCAGGGTTCAAGGTTAAATAGTTTAAAGCACTTGTAATATAAAGCATGAGTTATTTTGAATAATAGCGACATGTTATGAAACAGTTCGAAAACATTTGCAATATATCTTGAAGAAAAGTTCAGAAGTACTTGCCTTACAGGGTTTTACAACTATTACTGATCAACTCTGAGCTGACTCTGTCGCTCAGGCTTTATTTTCTATCCACTAGATCACTCTGGATTCGACCTCGACACTTAAATCCTTTGATTGGAACCTTATGGAGCTTTTCGACTGACCATTAACTATCTTTCGTCCAATGCCAATTCTCGGGCATTCCGACTAGAACCTACAAGGTCGAAACACCCTAACTTAGACACTCGATTATGCTTGACATATCCTCGCTAACAATCTACCCATGCGTTAACAAAACCCGACTCGTAACACATATATTATTGCAATACAAGCATCAGTTAGGGTTCACATCCTCAAAATCAATTCGGTGTTCATTTTCAGAAAATACGTATACTCATCATCGTATGAAATTAGGGTTATTGGTTTTGGCAAAACATTTTACTACCACATACAATCAGGTTTTGTATAAAACATACGTATATGTATTTACTTATACTCGCTCGACATCCTGATAATCCTTGGATACGCTCCCGTATTTCCGTAGTTCGATTTCCCGGAAATCGGACAGCGTCCCCTTTATTTATCGGACTACCCGTCGACACATCATCGACGTCAAATCAATCACAACCAGATCCAAACCAACTACAATTCAATTCCCAACCACCAATTTCAGTTAACAACGTCAATTCACAAATCCACCAATACCAATTAAATATAATTATTAATCGTATTTTATTCATTTAATTATTTTAAGATATTAGGACTCGGAATTAAATCATCATCGTCCACCGTCGACTCACCGAAGTTCACCGACGACGGCGGTAAAATTTATCGGTGCCCGATACGTGTCGGGTTTCCAAATAAATTCCACCGATTATTAAAACCAATATCCATGCACATTGAATTTGATATCACGAAATATTAATCAAAGTTTTCTGCACAAAAAGAAGAAATCCAAATTAGAATTACATCAGCCCAAAACCACTGCACATAGACGGACCACACCAGGCCCAACCAAAGCCCAACCAGAAAATCACAATCATAGAATCCACACGGTCACGCGCTGCACGAACACAGCACACACACACTATCACTCGCACATACGTACAAGACACACACACTAAAATACACACACCCACATAAGCATATACACAGAGACACACATATATGTAGACATGTAGAGCAACAGGGATAAAGCCGGGAAAAATCACCGGAATTAAACCGGAGAACAGAAGGCAAGGCGGAGCCGAAAATCGGCCAGAAAATTGGCCAGAGAGATTTAGTGAGAGCGAATGGGAGAGATTAAGAGAGGAGAGACAGAGTTATGTGAGACAAAAAGATACATGAAACTGTGATACTCGTGTGTACATTAAGCTGTTGCCACAAAGCAATTAAACAGGACACACAACAAAAAGATAAACGGATTACATTACACGTGTCCCCGACTCGTGTTTCGGGAATTATTGGATCGCTTTCTGATAAAATAACGAACCAGCTGCGCATCAAAATGCATCGAGAAATTATGAATTTTATACCAAAATAATAGAAATAATCAAGAGGTAATAAAATAAAATTTTCAAAATTTAATATGAAATTTTCAAATGCGCAAAATACCCGGATTTAACAAATTAACGAATAAACGCGCGGGTGAATTTAATCCCGAAAATTTCCAAAATAATTTTAAAATTCTCAGAATATTATAAACTTAAATAAATATGAGTCTTATAATTTTTAAAGAATTCCAGAATTAAATACATATTTTACATATAAATGTAATCAGAAAATCATTCAGGGTTAATCAATTGATAAAATATTGATATCTCAATTTTATAAAATCCTAAAAATAATTATTGTAATTATAAAATCATAAAAAAAAATTTAAAGACACTTCAAATATTCATACAAATAAATTTGCATTAAATATACTTTAAAAGTGAGACAATTCAATACAATTCCTTAATTAATCACGCGGACAACCCGATACATCATAAATCACACATAGATACTAATCAAACAACACATAGCGATCAAAACCAATACACATATTTTGTTTAATTAATAATTTCCATAATAATCACATATTTAAATAATTCAAAAATATACACGAGTCGTTATAATAATTCACGCAAGTATACGCGTTCACAAGTAATATAGAATGATTTCTAGTTCGTTCCCACAGAGACTCAGACTAATTATATTTAATTAACACTCACTCACCAATGTATGATTACTTCTCAATGTCAAGATAATAACACGTATGGTTGATTAACTAATTATTAACTACAATTAACTACAAGAATAAAACACTTAAATTATTACTTGAATTAACAATATTAAACACACATGAGATCATAACTTTATTACTACTTCATTCAATAGTTATTGTTATTACCCTTAGCATATAACAGTGATGATATTAATCGAACAACACGAAACTGGTAAAAGCCAACTTTCGTTGTACAAGTACCATTCTACCAAGCATCCACAATTAAGATAGAAGTTGATTAGGCATCAATTATGTTGAGTCCCTATATGTCTACAGAATTCGACAACATAACGATTTAAGCGCAAGTTATACATTATGATTACACAGGGCAAGTAAAACGGTTAGAGTTACCCACTAATCATGCATACACATACATGAACCTATGCTAGCATGGCAAGTTATAAATCTCAAGATTCACTGTCGCTTCATAAGAGATTAACAGACTATCTTATATGTTCGCGACGCAGATAAGACGAATAAGCACAACATATACTAGATATTATACAATCATCACATACCAAGGTATTAAACAACTAACTAAGGAAATCCATAGTAAATCCGCTACGACCCCATGATCACGATTAGCCCATGATTCATCACCATGGGTTCATATGAAAACATGATAATAACACGACAATATAAACTAACTAATTATTTATTAAATCCAGAGTACGTCACAAGAGTATTAAGGTTCAAAGTAAAGAAAACTAGCATCCACTATTACAACGAATAAAAGAATCACAAATTAACGTATGCTTCATCTTCTTTGTTGCGGTGTGCTAAAACGGTCTTCTTTTTTTCTCTCCTTGCTCCTTGCTTGATGAATACTTCGTTTTGTGAAACGCGTCTGAAGATTACTTATATAGAAGTCCACAAGAATCAGTCGTCTCAGAAGTTCAGTAGAACACGACTTAATAAAAATCAGAATTGAATTTCCCGACTCCGGCCGCCCCAGCTTCCCAGGCGGGCACCTGGCAGGCTTCTGGAAAAAATATTTTACTGCTCCTGATTTTGCTGAATTCTTCGAACATTCCCCCGAGACTGATCCCAAGTACTTTCCTAGGCTTATTTTGATGAAATCTCCCTACATACGCAAGTTACACCCTGAAATGCAAAACACTCGAAAGCGCATCAAATACACAAAATACTTGATTTCAAAACATCAATTAAAGCCATTATAAGATGTTTTAAGTGGTATAAAATACCACTTATTAGTAGAGAACTTGACATCTCGATAAGTATATTGGCTTATCGAGATCTCTAATCACTCTATTATTTTTTTGACTTGTAGAGGTCTCTGGGTTCTCTATAAGAGAATTTAGCTTGTCGAGATCTCTCCATTCCATGTCTTCACTTTGACTTATAGACATCTCTGAGTTCTCCATGTCTTCACTTTGACTTATAGACATCTCTGAGTTCTCTAGTGAATTTTTACTTGTCGATAACTCAGAGTTCTCTAGTGAATTTTGACTTGTCGATAACTCAGAGTTCTCTAATGAATTTTGACTTGTCGGTAACTCTGAGTTCTCTAGTGAAGAAATGACTTGTCGATATCTTCAATCTTCATGTCTTCAATTTGGCTTGTCGATATCTCTGAGTTCTCTAGTAGCTTTCCCGAGTTCTCTATAGGTCATTCTGGAGTTCTCGAATGACTTCTCTATAACACTAAATTTGTGACTTGTAGAGATCTTGACTTAGAACATTTTTCTCAAAACAGATTTATTCAACTCCAAGCTTCTTCATAATTCTTCTGAGGCATGATCTTCTTGATCTTCTTCCAGATAGAATTCTTAGGCTTGATACTGTTTACAGAAAAAGATTCTAGTCTGCTCTTTGACATTTTTACAGACTTTAAGTGTTACAATACAAAATGCAAACTAAGATAACAATACAACTTACTTAGGGTTGTCAATTTGACTTAGTGTTGTTATTGTACAGTCATGTCTTGCACAACAATAAGGCTAAGCTACAATTATTGAATTTGAAAAATTGAAGGTAAATTTTAAAATTTGAAATTTGAATTTAGTGAAGCCTTCTCTCTATATGAGTAAAAAAACTACAGTTGGAGCGCATAGCAAGAAACTACAATATATACTACCTCACGACAATGATAGGTTAAATCGACAACCTAAGTTGAATACTATGTTAAGATTTAGTGAAAAAGATAAATAGAGTTTATACGTATAAATAGTAATTTTAACTACAAAGATATAGAATGAATGTGCTTAGAGTGCAGTATCCCTGGAAAAATATTTGATAACCCTGCAGACAGTACTCACAAAATATATGGATATATATATATATAGAGTTAGGTTCTATGGAGTCCCCTATTTCATTGAAGTCCTTGGAGTCCATATATGTTCTGCAAATAAAATGTAGCTTAAATTATTGCAAAACGTATTATTTTTTGAATGATATTCTACAAACATCAGTATTTTATTGAAAATCTTGCAGATTGCATAGATTTTACAAGTAGAACGTTGCGAAATATATTATTCTACAAAACATGCTTAGTTTGCAGAACATAAATGTTCATGTTGCAGAACATACATAATATACTTGTAAATATATGAGATTTGCTTGATTTTACTGAAGTAATGATATTTGTGAAACATGTTTTGCAAGATAACACGTTTTAGAAGATATTTTATTTGCAGAACATAGATGGACTCCGATGACTCCAATTAAAAGGTGGACTCCATAGAACTTTACTCTATATATATATATATTATTTAGATTACTGGATCTGTAACTATTTACTAAAGGTTGGTTGTGGACATAATCCTAGGATCTTTTCATAAACATATAAGATTTTAAGAAAAATGGTTGAGACAACAATCACAGTCATACCTTACACTTTACTAAATTTACTTAAAAACTGAAAATTAATAATTTGTTACATGATCAGAGCTTTCGGACCAAGACTTGTCCTTTTTGGATGTTGGCATTGCGGAGTAAGTCTCAAATGGAACTCCACATTCTCCACTTGAGTCTGTCGTAATATAAACTCATTCGGTGTCAATATAATCCCTGATTTTTCACGTGAACATAGATTTAAGAACATCAAATTAGTACAATGAATCATTGACATAAATAAGAAAAATAAATTTATGGGAACCATGGTTAACAATGAATATTGATAAAGTAAAAATTCAGAATTATATATTAAATTTAGATATCAATTAAGAGATTTAAAGAGTTTATGCTACTTTGAGACCAATTAAATAAACATTCCATTATTTGTTTTAGATTCCCCCATGATGAAATAGAATTTTCAGAGAAATCCAAATTTTGAAGAATAATCTTTAAAGAAATTTCCAATTAAACATAAAAATTTGCTTGAGAGACATGGATGGAACTGCGTCATCACAGTCGTTTACGCGCTTTTATTTATCACCTTAATATATATTATAAAAAATGAGAACGACGATAAGTAAGAATCGACAAATGACAATAGCAAACGACACAAGTATAAATCCCTAGAGCGCTCAAAATAACGATGCATTATCTTGCTCGAAATATCCTTTTAGTTTCTCAGATTTCTAATCAAACACAAAATTCATTATACATTCTAGTAGAGCTAACAGCAAATCATATTAAAAGTATATGAAAGAAGAATGAAAAAAATCATAAATTTGCATAACATAAAGATGCAAATCATTCGAGCAGTTTATCAAACATATAGTGGGTTAGAATCATAAATATTAACCAACGTAAATAACTTATATACCTTTCTTAGATACCTTTAATAAAAATTGAAGAAAGAAAAGATAGAGTCACCTGCCGACATCGAAATATCTTCAAATTTACGATCACTGTTATATGAAATAATAAACAAATTTAATGTGGGAATACAACTAATGTATGAAGGAGTTAAAAATGTTCGATCAAATTTTAAACAAAATTTAAATTTGATAGAGAGAGGGGGAGGGGATATGTATTAATAATTTGAATTTTGAAATTTTGGGATGTATATTTGAATTGTCGGGGAAAAGAAATAGCTTCTGTAATAAGCTTATGATTTTCAATATATACATACGAATGTATACAGATGTAAGATGTATAATACAATAAAGTAATGGCAATGTACTCTAATTTTGCAAAAAATAGGAGGGTATGTTAATCATTTAATAGTATAAAAGCCTTCAAACTTTATATTGTTAGGTCATATTTATTTTATGGGATTATAATTCCGGAATAATTATTCGCGCATAATTAATCTCATCAAAATTAGTTATATGGATAAAATAAGTTTGGATTGAGTGTAGCATTGGACTATAATGCTTTAAAGTTTTATCATATGTTTGTTTTGTTTTGATGGATGGTATTTGAGATTTGAATATTTTCCTTTAAATTTTCTAATCTTATGTTTCATATAAAATTAAAATAAGGAGATTATAATCTTTTGAAAAATGATTTATAAGAGGGGATAAAACAATACTTCTCCCACCAGAGGGGATTATAGTTCTATACTCTATTTCAACAAAACAAATATAGGATAAGATAATTTAAAAAATTATAATTTTTAAATAACCCTTCACTAATTTTTTTACAAAACAAATATGAGATTAAAAAATTTAAAAAATTACAATCGGGTAGTGCTAAATGCAATAAAATTTTATTTCATGTAGTAACCAGAAATTACTACTACACCCTCAAAACCTATTAAATGTCCTTCAAACCTTATTAAATTATATTTTGATTATCTAATGAATGTTATAACTAGTTATTGCTAGTATTAATCCTATTAGCCTTGCTGTGGGCATGTATTAAATAATCAACTTGATTTTTTTTTAATTTTAATTTTACTTTTATGCTAATATTTACCTGCATGGCAAATTGAGATGATCTTACGGAAAAATTTTAATTATTTTTTTCCTAATAATATTTGACTTTAAATATGTAAAAACCCCACCAATCACAAGTCAATTCATGAAAATAATTAATTCAGTGATTAGAACGTATTTGTCGTTAACACCGGACAAACTCATAAATAAATATATGATCAAAACAAATAAAAAAATACCTAAAATAATTTGAACAAAAATTTAATAAAATAAGTTTTTTAAAAAAATAATAAAGGGAAATTCGTAACTATATTAAATTATTAGAGTGAATTATTATATAGATAAGAATGTATAAATCCATTTCACAATTTTAGATTAAATAGTACACAAATATTTTATTTTGAAATTAAGATAATATTTATATTTACTTGGTAAAACTATTTTTTAAAATAAATCTAAACCAAAATTTAAAATTTTATTTATAGATATAGAATATAAATTTAAAATGAAATTTTTACTCCTTTTTTTATGTTTAACGTTTAATTTTTCTGCACAAATTTTAAAATAATTTAACGGTATAGTAGAATTAATTCTTTTAATTTTACTTTTTCTATTTAAAAGTATATAACTCACACTAAAATTTACAAAAGTAATTATTTTCACTATTTGATCAAAATATCTAGAATTACAAGCTAGAAAAGTCAAACGATAAATTTAAAAAAAAATCTAAAACATAGAGGAATTTAATAAATAGTTTTTGTTTAAAGCGAAAGTTTTTTATTTTTTAACCATTACAATGAAAATCCACTAGGAACGTTATTATTAAATATCGCCAAATAACAAGCAAATGTTAAAGTTATAATTTTTCATTCAAACTAAAACTTTACTCCATTTAACAATCATGTAAGTACAATTTAATACCATAAAATAAAGGGTGATGTTTAAAAATACCAATTTTTTGGGTGTAATGGCTGAAAATATCCATTTTTAAAATACATAGCTGAAAATACCGTTTTGGTTACGCATTTTGTAATTGGGTAAGTGTAATACGCATTTGAAAATTGGGTATCCAAGAAAATTACTAAAAATACGCATTTGTAGTTTGGGTATTACCATTGATATCCGCATTTGCCAAATGCGTATTTTAAAAAAAATAAAAAAAAATAAATTGGATACCCATTTGATAAATGCATATCTAATACAAAATAGGATATCAAAATGGCAAATGCGTATCCAAAACGGTATTTTCAGTCATCCACTTCCATCCACTTCCAGAATGGATATTTTCAACCATTTACACCAAATAATTGTTATTTTAAACATTTTTTCTAAAATAAACAAACATGGCCTTCATTAGATAAAAAAGTAAAAGCTCACGACAGGCAAAAAGTTTCAGAGATCTACTTGCAGTAAAAAGCAGAATTGGGAAGCCTTCAATTCTTGAATTTTCTTCCCTAGTGATCTCCATCTCGTTGAATTTCCGTCAATTTTGAGGCGTGAGAAATGATTCAAATACTGTTCTTTCTGATATTTATGGAGATGGGTATGATCGTGATGTTCGTATTCAAAACCCCGTTGAGGAAGCTGGTGATAATGGGTTTGGATCGGGTCAAAAGGGGTCAAGGTCCGATTATAGTTAAAACGGTTGGAGGAACAGTTGGAGTAGTGATGATATCAAGTTTGTATAATGTCATGTCTATACAGAAGCGAAGGATTGAAGATGGTGAATATGTTAATCCCACTGATCAGGTTCTTTCTGCCAAGTCACTCCTTGAGGCCTCCCTCATGGGTACTCTCTCTCTCTCTCTCCCCCTCTCTCTCCCTCCCTCCCTCCCTCCCTCCTGTATTGTTAGTGAATTTTATGTGTATTTTAAATCTAGGGATTCCGATATATGTGAATTGCGTTATATGATAGATATTCTAGTTAAAGTAATTTTTATAGATTTGCTGTTATATATAGTCGATAATTAAAATGTAAATTTAAGCTACTGACTTGTGAATTGTAATTTTGGCATTATAATGATGATTTACACTAAAAGTGTATGATCTGTTAATATCTCGAGGTTTAGCCGTTTTGGAAGAGGTGGTCATTAACATGGTATCAGAGCTTAGGTATAGGTAGAGGCTTTGATATGGAGATCTCTCACTATAATATTATGAAATTTTATATGTTGTTTCGTTGTGCACGTCTAGGAGGCGAGGGAGATTTAATAGTAAATGATCCATATAGTGGCTTCTACCAACTTTGCGAGGTTTTAGAAGAGATATAGTCATTTTAGTTTTAACACTGGACTTGCTCTTAGAGGACCTATTAAGCAAGCTCTACTGGTAAAAGTAAGTGGGTGAGTGTCAGAGAGTTTAACCTCTTATGAGTTTCAACAAGTCATCTTGTTATATGCTGCTGCCATTTCTGAAATTTTTTCTATGCGCTGCCCTTTCAGAAATTTTACTATGTATGAGCAGGAGTAAATTTCGAGCTGAGGGACCGTGTATTCATTTTGGTTGTTCTTTTCTAAATGTGAATTGATACTGATTTAGAGGAAATTTGTATACGTTTTGATTTTGATCTATTCTTTGAATTTTAACTTTATAGTGTTTCAGTCTTAGTCGATAGTTTGAGATGTGGTTGACATGGGGTAGTTTAAAGGTTGGTAAGCATGGTTGAACCTATGTATATGTATTGGACAAATGAGAAGGGAAATAATTATAATAAATTTTTTTTAACTGAAGTGTGAGAGAGGTAATACTAGACTATGACAGAAGCTGCTATTGTATTATGCATCTTTTGGCTCACATAAGTAACATGTTGATCTCTTTTTTGCTCTTATGATTGACTATAACGGCAGACAAATTCACAACATAACTTTATAAGTGAATTTTAACATGTTGTGATATATCATTTAAGACTTGGCCTATTTATAAGAATTGATCTGTAAAGTAAGTTGCAAATTGCAATGCATTCAGCATATAAATTTTCAAATATGAGTTACATATATCAGCAAACGATATAGTTTAAAATACGCAATACTCTATGTCTATGTTCAGCTAACTGATTTAGACACCTGATACAAGGCTTGTATAAAGAGACGTTTCTTTCCCATTAAGGTCTTTAGATTTAATAGAATGCATCATATAACTCACTGAAAAACCTTTTTTGAGTTTTATATCCTCTAACTTTATGTAGAGTCTCAGCAGTACAGCTCTGTTGAGGTTCATGTTTTGCACATACCTTTTGCTGTCCAGTATGTTTCACTTGGAGCTAACTTTAGAAGTCTGCTAAAAAAATGTCATGCTTTTAATACAGTAACTGCTGCATGACACCCAACAAATTCATGTCACATTCCATGGGCCACTTTGAGTTATAGCTCCAGATTTAGAGTCATGGTCTTTTGCTTCTAAATGCGGAAGTAAAAATATTCTTTTGCGTAAATGATAAAGTTAGGGGGTGTTACTGACTTTCAGTATCCTTAATTAGTTATATGTCAGTTTGTCCTTGGAATCACAGATGCTGTAAAGCCGTAGTTTTTGTTTATTTGCCAGTTCATTGTATCTCATTTAGATGTCATATTTGTGCAGGTTTCTCCCTATTCCTTGCTTTAATGATAGACAGATTGCATCACTATATCAGGGAGCTCCGTATCCGAAGAAAGGGCATGGAAGCCGTAAAAAAGCAAAACCGAGTCTTTGAGGATGTCAAAGCTGGAGGTTCTGATGAAATTAAAGCTTTGGAAGACGAGGCTGTCACCCTAAGAGAAAAGTACAAGAAATTGCAGTCAGAACTAGAGGCCAAGACCAAAGAAGCTAACAATGCTGAGGCCAATGCTATTGCTTTGAAAAAGCAGTCTGAAGGATTTCTTCTTGAGTACGACCGTTTGCTCGAGGACAACCAGAACCTTAGAAATCAGTTGCAATCAGCGGACCAGAAACTGTCACGTACTGGTAGCAAGAAGGTTATTTAAGATAAATGCTTCATATTGATGTACTTTCTTGATACGTGTTGTGAGGCTATATAGTGACTAAATGGTGGAAGAGCATTCTTGGTTGTGATTAATAGGTGTCCTGTTATAAAAAAATTAAATTGTCCAAGTGTAGTGATACTTGTGGGTTGCCAACATTTTGTAGAGGGGAGCCAAATGCTAAAGTTTCTTGATTAATCAAATTGGTACCAACCAGTATTGTAATGATCTTTAACCTTGAGCATAATTTTTAATGAAGGACCCCAACAAAATATCACTAGTTGATAAGCTGAGGAGGAATTAGTAAACACAGGCAGCATGGAGATTAAAAATTAAAGTTTAATTATTCCAATCAACTCCAAGATTGAACGGCATGCATAATAAGCATCTGGGTATAGATTCTTAGAACACTGACGAGTGTTTAATTAGAGTGTAGAAGTATAACAATTGTTCCGAGCACAAGAGTTGCACTATGGCTAAGTTGAGATGCCATATACTACTATTTGATTAGAATTTAGAAGTATAACAATTGTTCTGAGCACAACAAGAGTGGCTCTGTGTCTAAGTTGAGACGCTATGTACGATCTGCATTACTTCCACTTGTCCAACAGTTTTTGGCATAATTAAAAAACATAACCAATGTGTTTTTCACTGTAACCAGCACTGTGACTGTGAGTCACTTTAGATGGAGAAAAGTGTAAAGTAGGGGGAGTGGATGACGAAAAGAAAATTAGTTCAGAATATCTGGATCTTAAGCCACCAATTCTGAATGCCAAAACCTTAAAAAACACTTTAAACCCATTAAATATTTTCAACACAAGGTGTTAATCTACTTTTTAATCAATGGCTTAAAGATTGAAATGGACATTAGCTGGTCATTTGGGACACTAAACTTCTTTACAGCTCTTCCACAGAGATAAAATAAATTTCCTCAACTTTACGAAGATCACGAGGGTCCACACCCGATCCAAATTTGTGCATGTAGTTGTTTGCTACCACATTTGCTTATACATGCCTTGTTTTTATAATCATATCAGGTCACCCAGCAGCTCGATATTTTTAGCACAACATTCCACCGTCATGACTTCTACTCAATCAAGATTAGTAAATAGTTTTGTAAAGGCAAATAAATAAACACGCTAATAAATGTAGAAATTGATTTGTGCCACAATTTTTTATTATACTCCTCTCAATTGCTTACTATATTCTAAAATATTTGTCGCTTCAATGTTTTGCGGGTATTTTAAGATAAGTGTGATTTTACATATATCTAAAGTACATGAACAGTATACATTGTTTTAGAATAAATGACATTAAACATTATACAATACATAACATTTCTAATCAAAATCGCCTCGGTATACATTTCATTAACAGTATGTTTGAATGAATCTGCGAAGAAGTGCTTTCTGATACTCAATATGTTTGAATCAATCTCCGAACGAGTGCTCTCTGATACCCAATATATATCACAATTGTTTATATTGGTAGAGATGAATAGATGATCCATTTTTTAAGTGAGTGGAACAATTGCATCTTATTGAATAAGCTTACGATCCAATCTTCTTGATGCATCAATTTTATAAGAATTTGCTACCTACTGATCCATGCCCTCATCATGCGCCAACATTTTAGACTTGTAACACTTTCTGCATGCGACAATATGTAAGTGTAGAGCTTGGATTTCATCGGTGGAACACTTTATACTTTTCAATGTCATATTTCCTACGCGGCAGGGGCAGCAATGATGAATGCAACATGCTGGGACAACACTGACTTATAACACCAATGGCGAATGCAATATGCTGGGACAACACTGACACGGAGCTAGGAGAGCAAATGGGATTGGATACTCTCGCAGTCCTAACCGTAAATGATGGATACTAGGCTGTGTGTGAGGCAATATGGCATATTATATGCTTGCAAGAAAAAAAATATGAAGCTGCAAAGGTAGATTCTGATGAATTCCCGAGTTTACAATTGTCTGAATCAAAAATTGCTAGCGTCTTTGGCAGGAAAACCTAAACTTTTTTATGTCTCTCAATTCTCAAATACTATTCAGGCCCAAAGCCACTAGAAAGTTCAAAGGAAGATTGGTATTTTGATCTTTAAAATTCTCTTTTACTGTAAAACCATCACACTAAGATTAATAATATTTGTTGCAGGTGTGGATTGCTAAGACCAAACTACATAACAGCGGTTTTCTTGTTTGATATTCGTCTATTTTATTTTTTTTTGCTAATTTTATTTGTTTCTACCAAATGGGATGTCACTGAAACAAAAAGGTTGCCTACTTAAAATCTTCACATACATGATACATCACATTGAACAACATACTAAACAATGCAACATTCAGGGCCTTGTAGTTAGAGGTCTTTACAGAAACAACTTTACTAACCGTAGTAAAGGTAAAGTTTACGTACATCTTACTCTCCCCAAATTTTGCTCTATGCAATACACTGAATATGTTTTGTTCGATTTAGAGGACATGTACAATTGAAACTATATGAGCAGGCATGAACTCACTTTCCCTTGCTATCAAATTTAAGAATTGGATCAGAGCCGCGGAAAAGCATTTCAATATTGAGTGCAGTGGAGAGCAACAAGCAGATGAAAATGACTACAGAAAGCACTGTGAGAATGAGCACTAATCCTGAAGCTGCTAGGCCTTTCACTTCTTGTGCATATGCTGATGCTGCCATTGCTAAGAAGGTTAGGGGAAATGAATACGCCCACCATGCCACGTTGAACTTCCTCATTGCTTTCTTGAACAATGCTGGCCTACAAGCCTGCAGATCACATGCAATTAAGCAATTTAGATTCACAATCAAACTAATGCAGGTAAGATATATAAACATCTAACTCGCATAATTTATATATTTTAATTAGTTTTTAAGAATCTATATTGCTTACCAAAGATGCAAATAGAAATAGGGAGAGGAAAAAGAGCATCTTGCATGGAGTATCAAAAGTGCCAGAAATTGAACTCCAGGCTAAGCTTGCCATACTTGGAGCAGCTACAAACAAGAAATAAACTGGCCGAAGCCTGACTGGAAGATGATCACCACCAGATAAACGTTGATAGAGGGTAATAAAAACTACCAAATAATGTGTCATCCCCAGGGTGAATATACAAGTAGCAGTCTCTTCCCACCCCATCTGAGCTGCTGTTCTTGCAGCCACCAAATTCCCTATAACCGATATTTGACTGGTTGGATTCGCCACCATTGAAAGAAACCTCTTCTCCGTAGTAAACCACTGTCCATAAATCTTTACATCAAGAATCAACAGGGGAATCACAAAGAGCATGCAAAGCCCTTGATAAATAGGTTGTTTTGGATTCAGAATCGGAATGCATTGAAGCAAGAGAAGCCATGCTGTCCAAGGGGTGAACATATAGTTCACTCCAACAAAGTGCAAGAATTCAGCTTTCACTAGGTGAAAATAGAAAATACACCTCAAAATGTAAAGAACTGAGAGCACAATTAAGGTGCAGAGTGCAATATACCACAGTAAAAGGAAAACTACCGAGGGTAATTCGGTAGAAAAATGATTGAGAGATTTAGGGATATCTTTGCGCTCACTTAGAGTCTTCCATAACAAAGCTTGGCTACACAGAGAGATGCATATTCTAAAATAACCTGCATTGAATGCCTGTAAGGGCTTCAAAATTATTTCTTGATCTTTTTTGTGAGCCAAATTGATACTAATATGAACCTCTTCCGCAAGTTCTTGATGATCAGCAGTTACTTGATCTCCCATTGCGATGATATATAATTATATATAAATGTTAAAATGTTTACAAGGAAAGAGTTGTTTGCTGCATGTAATTAATGGTTACACCATTAGTGTCACTTATATAGATCTGGTGCAGCTGATAAAGGACAAATGCAGACGTAAGATTATTGGGTAGCTCCATTCAACATCCGACTAAAAATCTTAATGCAGACGTCGAAAAAAGATTACAAAGTGTAAATGCACACTCATATATAATATTGATGCCATTGGGAGATGAGAGTTCCTATTTACAAATTAATAAGCACAAGTACTCATGCAGGACACAAAATGGAAGAACCAGTCATCAAAAACTGTATTCAAGACTGTTTGTTGGAAAAAAACTTAGAGAAAAAAGAAACCTACATTTTGCAGAGAACTTGTACTGCTATATTTTTTGTTATTTCTTTTCTTCCTGTAAAACTCAAGGTAAACTAGCCATTATATAGGCTTTACAAACATATTAAAATTAACTACTACTAAAACTAACCACTACTAATTAATGGGTAAATTACATGTCCATAATTTACTCCATAACTCCACTAGCCCACTACTAAACAATTCTAAAATAATATTTTTCTCTAATAATTAATCTATTGCTAAATATCAAATAATTAAATAAACAAATAATTAATAACTAAATTTAAGATTATTCCAACATTAAAAAATATAGCAGTACAAGTTCTCTGCAAAATGTAGGTTTCTTTTTTCTCTAAGTTTTTTTCCAACACTGTTTACTAATTCCTTGACATTAGCTTTGTGGTAACAAAATTGACCGTTTCTAAAGTAAGATAACCTTACCAGTTATTAGTTCTAACTTCTAACAAAATGTACTTTATGTTCGAAAAATCACGAGGCTCTTACTATTAGAACGCAAGACACATACCGCATATTAAGCATTTTATATTCATGCAATGATTCGGATTAGCCATCATCCTCGTGTTAAGAAACCAGTCGTTCTGCCTAAAGGTCCAAACAGACGAGGTGCACAGCACCATCAACAAGTACTAGAAAACCAATTCCTACTTGTGAGTTATGAACAAAAAAACGTTTACCAATATGTTATTTTTGATCAGCTGCTGCTAAAGTAGTATTTTCTGGTGACTCAACGTTTAAGAAATGTGTATCTTTGATACACGCGTATAACCATATACACTTAAAATAGCATAGCCTTATAAGTTCAAATTCATAATCCGTTCTTCTTAGGTAGAAATTTGAAAATGTCCTCGTATTTAAGTTACGTGACTAGTGATTCATCAAGGGGCGGTTAAAGGTAGATTATGGCTACTGTTATATAAATATATATAGATCACACGTGTTAGGGAGAGCCTCATGACATGATCCTTAATTAATTAGGTCATTTGGGTCCTGTATTCAAAATTGTTGATATGCAGCACTGATGATCAAACATTAAAATTCTTAGCAAATGTGCAAGAAATGCATGGTATCCAACTTGTGCACTTGTCACACATACATTGCTTGTGTATTCCAAAGTGCTTATATAATTAGTCTGTAATTAGTCTATCTCCTTTGTATATATACTTTATTTAGTCATGTACGAATTAATATGATTACAGTCCACCACTAATCTTATTTTTCAGAGCTTCTTACATCATTTCTACACCTTATTTCTCCTTACGATGGAATATTTTTAGTGCATATCTTACGACAAAAAACTTGATTCGTCACAAATACTTACGATGGAAGCTAAATCTCGTCGTAAATATCTATGACCAACAAGCGTCCCATCATCAGAATAATATTTAAATAATATAATTTGCCGCTTAATCATCCCGCCATGTTATACGATGTCGTTCGAACCTTAAGTTTATTATTTTCTTATATATTCGTAATTATATATGTAGGAAAAATGGCTATTATTGTGTGCAATACGAAACGATGTCGTTATGTTATCTTACTTACGACTGATAAGTAGTTTGTCACAAGTTAATATCTTACGACATATATTGACGACGTTCTAAGTTGTTTATTTTATTTTGCTTTTATTTAAAATGCTATTTATATATACTGTATAAAACGCTATATGAAACGATGACGTATTCTGTAAATTTACGACGGAAATATTTAGGAAACTCAACTTATGATGAAAACTAAAATCCGTCGTAAATTGTCGAATAGGTAAATTGGAATTTTTCCCAAAGTTGAAGGTAAATTCAACTTTTCTAAAAATTTTGGCGCCCAATAACTTGCGACGAATTTCGTCGTAGCACATGAATTTTTGTATTTAAATTTTTCAAAAATATTTTTTCAGCGATTTAATTGTGTTGATGTAAAAATTCTATCATAAATGGCCTTTTATGTTGTATTGTATATAGAAATGTCCAGTAAAGAACTCGTTCAAATGAAAATTAAGGGCGTTAATCTAGGCTAAACCCCGGATAAATTGAAGATTATCATTAAGAATTTCTTTATAAAGTCATTCTTTTTAGTTAAAATTTTGTAGGAATTTTATTTTAAGCTCCGGGTAGGCTCAAAATATTAGTGAAAATTCATTTACTAATTTCTAATCTTGATTCCGTCACTGGTAACAATTGTACCTAGATTCGGATGTTTTCAAGATAAAGTTCGTTCTCGACTTCTCCTATAAACCAAAACTTATATATAATCTCTAAGTATATCAAAATTTGAACATATTTAATTAATTTATTGTGGAGTAGTCGATCACTCTAAATTTTAAAGTTTAGATAAGTCCCAACTAAATCTTATATTATATTTCAACACTCCGCATCACTCAAAACCACAACTTTAAATTTTGAAGCTTTAATTTGGTTTGGTTATCCATGAAGTATACGCGTAAACTTTTCGGTGGAGTTTTACTTTCTTGTTTTGAAAGTATCGCTAGTACCAAAAACCTTCCACAATTGATAAAACGTCCGCTAAAGGAAGAAAATCCAATCAAGACTGGGTTAGTAGTGACGAGCGAGAGCCAATCTTTAATTGTCTCGCCAAGTTCATTTCATCTTAAATAGCCAGACTTCTCGTTTCTTTCAAGGGAAGATAGAGGAAGTCCTTTCTATCTTACTATTAGTCAAGCCTAAATATCTTTATCGTGAGAATATTTGGGTTGGCAAGTCACAAATTTGAGACGGTCGCTGATTAGAGCTCGATATCGAGCAATCGATCATTCCAAAATAATGAATGTATTAAAGGAGGGGTAAATTGGATCTTATAGTATAGATTTTAAAATTTATTAAATGGGGACCAATCTGTAGCAACTGTTTGCTATTATTAGATTGTTAACAAACAGTTTAAGGGCCGTTGGATGGGGGATTAACGGGTGAGATGGTACCCGGACCGCGGAAAGTTTCAGCGGTTGGTCTGGACGGACCGCGGAAAATTTCCGCGGTTGGGTGCTGTCCCCTTATCCCCAGCATCCCAACAACACCTCATTTCACCACAAAAACACCAAAATTTTGTAGAAAAATTCTACTCTCTCCAAGTTTACATTTTAGGCGATTTTCATCAAGAACTTCAAGTTGTTTTGTCAATTCAAGGTATATTTCTTGTCTTAAATTTCTCATTTTCATGGCGGATAAATTATTTGCTCGCATGTTTCGTCATAAACGTCAAAATGAAAAAAAAGAGGCTATTGATTGTAGTTTACATCTTGATAGTTTAAATAGTAGTGAAGAACCTAAAACCCCTGTATATGTTGAAGATGATGATTTTGTAGATAGAAATGGGCAATTTATTAATTTAGATGACGATTTGGTTGATGTTGAAGATGAAAGTGATGGAAATGAGGTTGAAAATGAGGTCGAAAATGATAGTGATAATGTTGAGGGTGAGGATGAAATTGATAATGTAGAGGATGCAAATTTGTATGAAAATGTTGATGGAGGGGGAGTTCCATATTTGAATCAAATTTTTCAAAGTGTGGATGAGGCCGGTCATTTTTTTAGGGCTTATGTTTTACGAAATGGATTTGCGATTAAAATTCAAGCTAGCCATCGTAATAAAGACAACGAGATATATGGTCGTTTATATGTTTGTAGGCTTTATGGAAAAAGTGTCGTCGCCGAGAGTAGTCAAAATAAACGGCGTAGAGAGGTTCTTCCTAAAAGCGAGTGCAAGGTGAGGATGTATGTCAATTATCAAAAGAAAAAAGGTCACTGGGAGGTAACTAGCCTTGAATTGGTACACAACCACGGTCTTGTTTCCCCTAGTAAGATGAATTTGGTACAACGAGAAAGACATGTCAACACCGCGACCCGTAGTTTGATAAAAACGCTTTATGGTTCGGGGGTTCGTAATTGTCAAGTGATGAATGTGATTGGTAACATTCATGGAGGTAATGACAAAGTTGGTTTCAATGTTCAACATGTTAGGAATGTGTTAAGAGACGAGAGGATGAAAAGGTTTGAGATTAGTGACGCCCAAGCGGGGTTGGACTTGTTGCATAGGTTGAATGAAGAAAGTGGTTCTAAATATTTTATTAGGACCGAAGTCGATGAAGAGAATCGCTTGAAGTGTCTAGTATGGATTGATCCAAGATGTATAATGGCTTACCAAAATTTTGGCGATGTTATGGATTTTGATACCACTTATCGGACAAATAGGTATGCAATGCCATTTGTCCCATTTACCGGAGTCAATCATCATTATCAATCGGTAATTTTCGGGTTTGCATTGATGCGGGATGAACACGCGTCGACTTTTGAGTGGATTCTTCGTACTTGGCTTGAAGGTGTGGGGAATAATCCTCCATTGACTATAATCACGGATCAAGATCAAGCCATGGAAAGCGCTATTGCGGTTGTACTCCCGAATACTACCCATTTATTGTGTTCTTGGCACATTAGTCAAAAATTCCCGGAGAAATTAGCTCATTATTATTCGGCTTTTCCGGAATTCAAGACGGACTTCAACAATTACATTTATAAATCTCTCACCGAATGTGTTTTTGAAGCTAGATGGGCGTCGTTTGTGGAAAAGTATCACTTGCAAGATCATAAATGGTTAAAGGGGTTATATGAGTTGAAGCACAAGTGGATTCCTGCATATACTAGAAACAAATTTTCGGCGTTTCAAAATAGTACATCGAGGAGTGAGGGGATGAATTCTTTCTTTGATAAGTATGTGAGTTCGGCAACGGGTTTGAAGGAATTCATTGAAAATGCCCAAAAAGCATTGGCAAGGCAATTCATGAGGGAGAAGGAAGAAGATTATGTCACCATTAATCTAAAACGTCCTATGAAATTGCATACCACATTGGAGTATCATGCTTCTTGTATCTACACTAAGGGAATGTTTAGAAGATTTCAAGATGAATTGGTCGAGTCTTCAAAATACTTTGTTGAAAAAGACCGACGAGTTAGTGAAGAAGGGGAGAGAATGGGGGATGTTTATACGTATTATAGTTGTTATAGGCCCATGTCCGAGCCTACGAGATGAAATGTTTATTTTGTGGCATTCGAGAAAGCAAGCTCTTTGGGAATGTGTACGTGTAGAATGCTTGAACATTCGGGGCTACCTTGTAGACACCTATTGGCGGTCTTCACTAAGAAACGGGTTTCGGAAATTCCCCCGTATTACATAAACCGGAGGTGGACAATGCATGCCAATAGAGTTGATGGTGTGTTGCCTTACAATTTGGATGTTGGACAAAGTCATGAGATGACCTCAACCGATCGATTTAATAGCATGACAATGTTAACCATGAGTTTTTGTCAAAGTAGCATTGCATCCAAGGAACGGTATGATTATGCCGTTGGAGTGATGAATCGAGAAATACCAATTCTCGAAAAAATGAGCGTTGATGGAATTAAATCTTACGAAAGCAATTCGCAAGCTCCAAATGCAAGTGCTCATGAAGAAACAATTCTTGACCCTATTATGTCCCAAACTAAAGGGAGGAAGAAGGACGTTCGTTTCAAAAGTCCAATAGAATCGATTGGTAAAAAGGAGAAGCCGCCAAGAAGTTGCACTTATTGTCAAATGGAAGGCCATGATAAAAGGAAGTGTGCTAGTAGACTAGAAGATCTTAAAAATGTTCAAGAATCGCAATATAATTAGTGGTGTACCATTTTGTAACCGAATGTTGTAATCTTTAAATGGATTTCAAATATTAAGTGTTTAACATTGCTTTCTTTTTTGTTATGTTTTATTGTCATATAATTGCCAATTATTGTCATATAATTGTGTTTTATTATGATAGGTAACATGACTAGCGAGTATAGTGGTGAGAACAACTCCGATCATAGTTGTGATTCGGTTTCCCACGTTAGCAACACATTCTCGGACTCCCTACCAAGCGACTCGTGGTATGAGGATAATGACGAGGAAGATGTGGTCTCACCAACCTTTAGTGAGATGGAAGATGCATGTGCCGAGTTGATGCCCCTTGTGGACAATGACGAGCCGCCCCATGTGGAGGAAGAGGAAACGGACTTGTACCCACCCGATGAGGAGGCTTATAGGGCCAAAAATTGGATCGAGGCATGCAATTGGATGGAGGGTACTGAACCGTGGAGATTGGTGAACTCTCATCCGGATCCGTACTTCCTTCCAATCTTGAATTTGGGCAACAACACGCCCGATGGAAAATGGAAAAAATCCGGATGGAATGGCGGTAAGCTTGTTAAATGTGATCGGATTGCCGATATTGTAAACTTGAGGCCTCGTGAGGGTTGTAATATGGACCAAATACGCATCGAATATGTGAAGGGTTGGGTTTCACACCTAACGGGAGGGACGGAGAGGGAACGCGGGACATGTTTTGCAAGATTTCGTCTCTACGATGGCTCGAATACGATTCCGGTTACCATTTGGAACGACTCCAACCCTTACCCTTGGAAACTTACGGAAGGCCATATCCGTGATGGTTGTGTACTTGTTCTCTACCATATTGCATGCTTCGTGGATACTACGCAAGGAGTTGCTCAACACCGGTTATCCGGTGGTCTTTCTAATATACTAGGTATTTTTGGTTAGGACCAATATATTTCATAAAATTTAGTGGATTGTATTGATCGTCTAATTTTCATTCGAATCCATGTATTTTCATTGAATTTTATATGAATTTTCTATGAATTAAAGTATGAAATTTGAGATTGAAAGTGTACCTAAAAATTTGAGATTGAAAATTAAAATTTACAAGTCGAACTATACATTACAAATTGTTATGAAATGTATTGAAAAGTTTTTTTCAATATTTGGACAAGCGTTGACTTTCGTTGACTTTTTTAAGGAATTTTCAATTTAACGTAAAAAATGAAAAAAAATAAATTTTTTTTTTGAAAATCACTCATTACCATATTTTAAGACTTTTGAGAGTAGTTTGGATTAGTGGAAGTTAGTTTAGGACTAACTTCCAAAAATTAAGCAATTTCAACAGAAGATTATTTTGCACATACTCTGTTTCCCCTGTCTTTTGCTCTGTTTTCAGGGGCAAAAAACAAAACTGATGGACCGCGGAAATTTTCCGCGGTTGGGCTGTAGACGGATCGCGGAAATTTTCCGCGGTTGGGGCCATTAAATTGTTTTTTTGCAGATTGAAAATAGAGCAGCCAGAAAATTCCACCAAAATCCCAACACCTACAACACCAAAATCCACCAAATTCCACCAAAATCCACCAAATTCCACCAAAATCCACAACAACCCAAAATGCTCAAAAATAACAAAAATCCAACAAAATTAAACAACGTCAAACCAAACAAACCAAATAAACCAAATAAAACCCGACAACATAAAATGAAATCCAACTACATAATTCAACAACCTAAAATCAAATGAAATCCAACTACATAATCCGACAACCTAAAATGAAATGCAATCCAACTACATAATCTGACAAACTAAAATACTATGAAATTCAACTACGAAGCCTCGTGACGCCTACGCATACGAATCCCGGGAATCCCCCTTGCCTTCCCTAACTGAAGCTCCCTGGCTATCCGATACTTAAAGGTATCCACCTCCTCCTGCGACCAATTTGGTACCTCAGCTAAGTCATATCCTTGTGTGAAGTAGTCCATGTACTTCATCACATAAACACCACAATCATTAGAGTTTCGTTGCTTTGGCCTGGACGGTAGAGCTGGGACCTCGGCTGAAGTAGGGTCAAGCCCCTCGACTGGGTGTACCATATGCAATAGCCTCGGCAACAACCATGACTGTAATGAAATTATGATCCGAGAATGAATATAATATACAATTGGTAAGAACTATATAGAAGACAGTAATAGTAGAGGAACATACCACCACTCGTATATCCTCACGATAATCCGGCTCGTCATTCATTGAATCTATGATAAGACCTTCAAATCGTCTAGTACCGAACATGAACAAAACCCAATGCACATCTCCGACACAACATGGGATGAATATGTAGTCCGCCTCGAGAACGGAAGGACCAACAGTAGCACTGGAAAACCCGGTAAAGCTACGTAATGCTTTATTCCATGCCCTCTGCAATGTATCTCCACCGACCCTCGATGCTTTTCTGATTTTCTTCACATGTCCTTTCCCAAGAACCATGAAGTAGGGATCCATGAAATAATAGACGGGTTTCCTCTCCCATATACCTCCAGTGTGAATCTCCTCCTCCCGAGTCCTTAGCAATCCCTGCAAGTATATATGAATGCAACAAGTAAAATAAATGCAACAAGTAAAATTAATGCAACAAGTAAAATAAATGCAAAAACTAAAATATATTAGACAACGAACAATACCATATAAGTGTATATGATCCTGTCATCAACCCATGTTCCTGGAGCCAGACTCTGCATAACTGATGCATGGACGTGATAGTCCTGAACACTAAGACCACCGGGATTCCTCGGCGCCATCCCAAAGCCCCATCCCCAATCTGAATATATAGCATTCTTCTTTGTCATGCTGAGACTCTTAGTGATACTCCACTTCTCCTCTTTCATCCTGCGGGATGCAAGCTTCACGGGCCTACTAGATGAGGCAATAGCCTGGGGTGGCTGAGACACATGCTGGGATGGTTGTGTCATGTCAACGACATCCTGGGCAGGAATGGCTGGAATGTCAAAGTCGTCAGCCAAAGGTGCAATGAAATCTGGTTTTATGTTCTGAAATGTGGGAGGTCTGTAGGCGGGTCCTTTGATCTTCTTCATCAACCGAGAGAATGGTGTGAGGAAGGTAGCAGAAATCCTCCCAAACTCCTTCACAAACTCAGGAGGAACCCTAGCGTCCAGCTGCTTCAACATATTAAGCCCGGCAACCATCTACAAACAAAAACAAGCAAACATTTTTTCATTAATTCCACAAGAATATCATATCATCAAGATGAAATACGTGTGAATGCAAATTTTGTAGTGTGTGGGTGTGTAATATGAAATATACATATTTGTAAAACACTTACAACTTCATAGCCCTCGAGGCTATCATACAACTCCCTCGTCTTGTACTGCTGCTGAGGCTGTGGATCGGTTTTCCCTATGCGCATACGAGATATATCAGCATACCACGCCATGTAATCAGCCTCCGAAGCTATGTCTACCGAGTCATCAACAAGGCCATCCAAATCTGAACAGAACCTGGCCCATTTGCCAATATCAATAAACCACCGCACCAGCCAATCCTCCCCTGCAAACGTGGCATCCTTAGCCCCCCTGTAACCAACCATGTTTACCGGTGCCCGTGGAATCTGGGGACTAGAACCAAACTGTCTCGACACCCTGTCCGGATGATGCCACTCGACCACGTCGTAACATACAAGGGGAACTCGACCGCACTCAGCTAATTGTGCCTGTATCATCTCGCTGTCCATAACATCCTCGAACCTAGCATACGGCCTCCAGACCACCTCATCACCAGCAACACCATCAAACTCACCCCTATAGAACGGTAAGCTGTGGTGAGGGCCTGACATCCTGCGCTTCTTCGAAACCCCGACATGAGTATCACTAGCATAGGCCCATCCCTCAGCAACCGGATAATCCTCCTGAACGGGAGATCGTAAAGGCACGCCAATACGAGGAAATCTCTCGTAAGACCAAACCTGTAACACCCAGACACAACAAGCAATGCTCTTGCTGCCCTTCCTTGCAGCAATCTCCAAACCCCGGTATATATGAGCTAACACAGCTGCACCCCAAGCATAATAAGGAATCTCCCGCATATTAATCAACGGGTGCATATACCGAACATGAACAAAAGAGCGGTTGATGCTGGGGAAGAGGATACAACCCATAATGAATAGCAGATATGCCTTGGTATGTACAACCGTGGCCCTCATATTGTTCTTCTCAGGCTTCTGTCCACCATATCTCTCGAACAACCACCCCAGCTTGATGTTATTCCGATACAAAGCCTCCTTCACCTCCTCCTCGGTCAAAGGCTCAAACCAATTATTAGCAAAATACGCCGCCTTGTTCTCTATCACCCCACAAGTCAGCGCATCCCCCTGAACTGGCACCCCTAAAATAAACCCCACATCCTCCAATGTAATAGTCATCTCGCCCTGCCTCGTGAAAAAAGTGTTGGTCTCAGGTCTCCAACGCTCCACCAAAGCAGATATCAACCGAGTGTCAGTAGCCAAGACAACGGCAGGGTCTGCAAAAATCCCAAACCCAAGCATGTGTAGCAATTCCCGTTGTGGTCTCCTTAACTTCCACAAGTGCAATGACTTGTTCCCCGAATAGCTCTGCAACTCATCTCTCCCTGTACCATCCCAAACATCCTCACTGACGTGATACCGATTATCCCAAATAATATTATGCGCGTTAGGACCCGGCAACATATTCCCAAAATCATCAAAATTATCCATACCTGAAAATATTGCCAACAAAATTCATCAATCACCACAATAAAAACACCACAACGTACACAATAAAAACAATCACCACATATATAAACACCAAGTTCACAATACATTCGAAATAACTACCCATTATTTGCAACAAAATTATATGTTAATTGCATCCATACTTTTACACTAACATAACTCGAATTTAACACTAAATTTATCATTACAAATTCGAATTATAAATAAATTAAATTAACACTAAATTTATTTATAATTCGAATTTAACACTAAAATTATCACGAATAATCCTAAATTTATTCCTAAATATTCGAATTATCACTAAACTGTCACTAAATTTAACACTAAATTTAGCACTAATATTCGAATTTACAGATTTTTCATTACATTCAAATTCGAATTATAATATAAAAATCTAATTTTATACGCAATTATTAAAAATTTAAATTATAATTATAAATTCGAATTAATTCAAATTATAAATTCGATTATTAAAAACTCTAATTAAAATTGTAATTTCGAATTAAAATTATAAATTCGATTATTAAAATTTCGAATTAAAATTGTAAATTCAAATTAAAATTGTAAATTTCAATTTTATACACTAAATTAATTCTAAATTAACACAAATTTATCCTAAAATCGATATTAAATCAAGTCCAAATTATGAACCCTAGAAATTATAAAAATTTGAATTTATTCATAGTACGATTCATATGTTAATTAATACATTAATTAACCCTAAATATCAAAATTACATACACAAATTCAGATTTATAACAAGAAAAAAACACTAGTTTATATGAATAAAACTGTAAATAACAATTAAGATATCGATTACATACCTTGATTAGTGAAAAAGAAGACTGATTTTGCTCAAAATATTCTTTGTTGTGGGTGTTGCTCCTGCTGCTGGCTGCTGCTGCTGCGTTTGTGTTTGTGTCTGTGCTGCGGCTGTGTGTTTGTGTATATCTATTCTGAGAGTATGCGTTTGCCAAGAATTAGGTAAACAAAAAACACCACCAACCGCTGAAAATTTCCGCGGTCCGTGCAGAGGGGTATTTTGGTAATTACTCCGGACCGCTGAAAATTTCCGCGGTTCATTGGGTGCTGTTTTAATTATCAGCCGTTAGATCCACCATCCAACGGTGGAAAACCTGTTTGTTGTATACCGGTCTACAACAAACGTTTGTTGTAGACCGGCCCCCTTATTAAATATCTTACAACATGTAACCTTACCTATATATGGCTGCGCACTTGGTTGATGATGGGGAGCCAACTAAAAATAAGATAGACAGATAAAGCCCCGAGATAACATAGGTGGGTGGAGGTTTGAAACGTAGGAAAACATAAATACATGAATACACAGGGGGGTGAATATACGAAAGCCCCCTCTTCTTTGTTTGCTTTTCCTAACTTCTTCTACTTGGACATCCACTTTCCTTCTCCTTTTTCCACAGTCTTTATAACATTAGTACCATAATTTCTTTTAATCCATTCATAAATTAATACAAGTCAGAACAAAATTAAGAAAAAGTTGTTTCTCTTTATTCTCAGATCATCGATTCATATTCGGGGCCCTGAGGGGGCAGCATTGATTAGGACCTCTAAGTAACTACTAACTAGTAATTAAGCTTGCATGGACTCCACCTTGTCCTAATTTTTGCGTTGTACCACAATGCTTAAAGTAAAGATCATTAGTATATTATGGCGTGGAGTAATCACCATAACAGCATCTTAGCACTGTGATTACAATGCCTGCAAGAAAGACATGTATGGCCGTTTGGGTCAAAGTTAGGTACATAATTTATCTTTGTATTATTAACACTTCATAAACCCAGAAATACCACCTTATATTATGATAAACTATACCACCTATATTATGATAAACTTCATTCAATTTTTTTTGTCAGGCTCCATATACAATAGCGTTATTAAAAAAGTTTATCATCTAAATAACGACATATAGAGATGTGTCCGGACTAATAATTAAAACAAAAATATCCATAAGTTTATCATCTAACAAATGACATATAGAAATGTGTCCGGACTAATAATTAAAACAAGAATACCCATAAGTTTATCATATAACAAATGACATATAAAGATCTTAACTATTATACTTTTGAATTCTGCTTCACCAAAATGTAAATAGTGAAATAATTAACTATTGATAATAAATTATCATAACTATTATACATGTTTTTGCGGTATAAATTATACTTCACTTTTTGATTCTAGGTTGTAGTTTACGATAGTTTGAGTAGAGATAGGACAAAAAACTGCATATTCTTAAAAAAATTAATTGTCTTGACAAAAGAAACAGGTTGTTGAATGCATAGAAATGTTGATACAAACTATGATAACCTATGTTAACGATTGCGACCAGTTAATAACGAGACAAGTTAGAGAACAAGGTATTCAGTTCATCCAAAACTTCAACAGCATTTTCTCATGTTTTTTTAAGTAACTGACGGTGACTAAAAATCATTTTAAGTACCAGCAAACTCAAAATTAAATTTGGTTTATACTGCAATTCCTTATGGCAAAAAATGTGAAGCTTGTGATCCAAAACTCTTGTGTAAGTCTGATACTGATAGTGTTTATTTCTGTCTTTGTGTTTGTCAGTTATCACAGACTCCAGGTGAGGCAAGACATAACACTCGCCTAAGTATCTGTTATCTGTTGGAATGGCGATCGAACCTGAGTTTGTTTCAACGCTAAATAAATCATGTCTTTTATCACTAGGATATCCCCCTTGTACTCGCAGAGTCACAGTAGCTGATTGCTTGGACATCTACAGGAGACCTTTACAACTCTCAGCTCAATATTTTGATAGCTGATCCTTTTTGCAGGTTCTTTTGGATAATGGACTAGTAAAACTCACAATATTGAAACCACAAGGAATCTTAGCTGGTATAAAGTATGGAGGAATGGAGAATCTTCTTGACCTCAAGTCGGGTGAAACAGGCAGAGGGTACTTTTACATATAAATTGAAACTAACTAGTTTAAATTTTACAAAAAATAGCTTATCGGGTCATATTTTCTTGCATTTTACGTACTTGCTTGTAGTTAAAAATAACATTCTGCAAGGATTTGCTGATAGGCTAGTGGCAATCCTCCTTCTCCGTCTCCCCTAGTGCCCTGAAATTATGTAGCACACACATACACAAAACATAAAATAAATTATACAGATGAAAGATTAAAAAGCAAAGCCAACAACAGAATTAAAAAAATGAGAGTAAGTTTTGTTGCTCAAGGTTGTCTATGCCCTGCAGATACTGGGACATTAACTGGAGCTTACCAGGAGGCCAGCCTAGATATCAACAGTACCCCTTCTTTTTCTTTTGTACTAACGTTATGCACACATCCACACGCATATCAACGTTCATTAGATTAAAAAGACTAACATTTAATATATATATATATATATATATATATATATCAAACAGGCTGAAGGGATCAGTGTATGGCACAATTCATTCAAGTAATGATAAGGTCGAGGTTTCATTCAAAAGCACTTACAGTGCTTCAACTTCAGGCATCAGACTACCCCTCACCTTTGACTTAAGGTCTATAAAAATTCTTGATCATCTGCTTGTCACAAAATCAAGTTAGCTGCTCAGTTCATATATATGTAATAAAGTGTTCTTTAGGTACATTTTGAGAAGTAGAGATTCAGGTTTTTATTGTTATGGAATATACGAGCGCCCCCCAGGATGTCGTGCATTTGATCTTGCTCAAACCAGGATGGTTTTCAAGTTGCAAAGAGAGAGGTAGATCACAGTCATCATGTCACTTGGCAATAATTTTAATGAAGTACTTGAAAAATTGATATGTTTTCCTTACCTGGAACTAAACAGTATATTTATTCACTAAAATAGATTCCATTACATGGCTATTACTGATGAGAAGCAAAGAATAATGCCAATGCCAGAGGATATGGACGATAAAAGAAGCAAACAGCTAATAGTGCCTGAATCAAGATTGCTTACAAATCCCATCAATCCAGATCTTAAAGGCGAGGTGGAGGAAACTTAAACTAAATCCTCTTTGAGGCATAAGCTGATATTAGATTATTGCAACAATGTGCATCAGTTTTGGCACAAGTGGTTTCTATGCAGAATCCTTATCAATTAATGTACCTCTATGTAGGTTGATGACAAGTATCAGTATTCCATGGATAACAAGGACGCTGGTGTTCATGGATGGATTAGTTCTGGTCCTATAATCGGGTTCTGGGTTATCTTCCCAAGTCAGGAGTTTCGCAATGGTGGTCCTACAAAGCAAAATCTTACAGTTCATACTGGACCTAACTGCCTAGCTGTAACTCATCTTGAACCTTATAACATGTCTGCAAATATATTCTTAAAACTTTGAGCATGTTAATATGATCTAAGTAATAATGAGAACTAGGTGAATAAGGTATTCGGATATATAAGATGTAACCTAACAAGTAAGCTAGAATGACACTTAAAGTTTAGTCCCTATCCCTTTTATAAATAAGATGCAACTTTCCAAACTATCAATGTATGAGAAAGAGGTCAATACTGTTGAAACAGATGTTCCATGGAACTCACTACATTGGAAATGATATATTAGCTCATTTTGAAGAAGGGGAGACATGGAGAAAGGTGTTTGGACCCTTCTTTGTCTATCTAAATTCAACCCTGGATGTATCTAAAGCATACAACTTGTGGTCAGACGCGAAAAAGCAGGTTAGTTTTTACTGTCAGAACTGATACAGCCACTAAAATCTTAAAATGACACCAACTTCAAAGTTTACTTTTTTGACTTTTAACTCATCTTAGAGGCTGTTTCAAGAATCAGAGTGGCCGTATGATTTTGTTGCAACACCCTTTTATCTAAAAGCTATGCAGCGTGGTTCAGCTTCAGGGCAATTATTTGTAGAAGACAGGCAAGTACACATTGATGTGTGAATCATAACATCACCAGATTTGTGTTATTTACTAATACCACATATTCTCAGATATGTTTCTGATTCTCTAGTACCGGCCCAAAAGGCATATGTCGGATTGTCAACTGCAAGAACTGAAGGATCCTGGCAGACTGAAAGCAAGGTCACAGTACTCTTAAGCTCAAATCAACTGGGATATATTTAGATTGAACAGTAATACTAAACTTGAAATAAATTCTGAATGCTTTTAGGAGTACCAATTTTGGGTGCCAACGGATTCCAACGGAAAATTTACCATTAAGAATGTTATTCCTGGCATATATGCGCTCCATGGTTGGGTTCCTGGTTTCATTGGAGACTATCTTGATCAGAAACTTGTTACTGTTACTGCAGGTAAATCCGGAAAATGAGAAACTAATATGCTTCATCACAATTATGCATTCATTTATGTGTATCAAATAGAAACTCTACGAATCACTATTATGTCTACAAACTACAGTGAATCACTAACCTCATAGTGATGAATGCTCTCAGGTTCAGAAACACAACTTGAAAATTTGATCTATGCTCCCCATAGGGATGGTCCAACTATTTGGGAAATTGGCTATCCAGACAGAACAGCTTTGGGTTATTACGTTCCTGACGTGAATCCAATGTATGTCAACAAGTTATTCCTCCACAGCACTGAAAAGTAAGCAACTCTCCTGTAAACCTACATATGAATCCTCTTCTCATATACACAATATACTATTCAACTTAACATGCAACAACTCTTCTAACTCTATTCTCACAAGTTATTAAATAAACAAATTCAGGTATAGGCAATATGGATTGTGGGATAGATACACAGACATGCACCCTGAATCTGATCAGGCTTTCACCGTGGGCATCAATGATCCAAAGAAAGACTGGTTCTTTGCCCATGTGGATAGGTTTCTCTCCATCTTCATGTTTTTCATATCATTTTCTAATTTTCATAAATATTTTGACAAAAACATCACTTTTACAGGAGGGTGGGAGAAAAATATTACCCATCCACATGGAGAATTAAATTTAACCTAAAATCAGTGACCACTGGAATTTACAAGCTAAGATTAGCTACAGCATCAGTAAATCGTTCTGATCTCGAGGTATTCCTCCTTATAATAATTTTCAACTCGCTTAGCTTTCACTAAAATCGATATTCAAGTAAATATTTAAAGATCTTCCAGGTAACCTTATTCTTCATATTTATTACATGTTTGTTACTGCAGGTTCATGTCAATCATAGAGATAACCATCACCAAGTATTTCAAGTTCAAATGTTAGGGATGGACAATGCTGTTTGTCGACATGGAATTCATGGACTCTATCGACTATTTGACATTGACATTTCATCAGAATTATTGACTATAGGAGATAACTCCATACTTCTAACACAGGCAAGGGAAGGAGATGCACTTTGTGGAGTACTCTATGATTATCTAAGGTTGGAAGCTCCGGTAAGCAATTCAGGACTATGAATAGCATAAGTCTCTTGGACAATACAGGTAAAGAATTGTCTACTTTGTATCAGATGACAAATTAAGAATAGTTATGTGAGCAAGTTGCCAACAATACAATACTTCAAGGACAGACTTTATTCTTTGTTTCTAGTCTAACAATTCATATTTAAAACTAATTGATCTTCTAACTCCTTGGTCTATACCTATAAATTAAGTATTGACTAATTCAATGTTAAGTTTAAGGTCCTGGCCTTTCCATCAGTTGACATCTTACAAAGTCGTAAAACTAGGATTTACAAAGTTTGCTTCAAGTGATTTGCCGAACTGTAAGCTTTAAAGCACCCTCCTTGAATCTCAGCAATATCCAGTATTATCAGATTGTCTCAGTATTATAAATATACCTTGCAAATGCCTTTTCTGCGGCCCAGCCCTGAAATCCACTCGAACCAACATCTTTTTTTTACCTCTACAAGGAAAAAAACATTACCCACAGTATAATTTAGCTGATAATAACTTTAAAAGTGTAGGTATATACAGCTCATGTTACATTTTACAGGATAATTTGATGATCTCTACAATATTTTGTAAGATTATACAAACTGCTTACAAAAAGAAATATATAGCACAAAACTGTTGTACTGTACAAATCCACGTATAATATGCGCATTGTAACCACTTAATTTTTTTTGTTATTGATCATGATAAAAATTGAAAACAGAACAAGAGGGGGAGTAGAAAAAGAATCTATGAAGTACCAGGCGAGTTCAATGCATCATTAACAATACATTTTCATAATATAGAAAAACTCGCAAGATGTCCAAACTAGGATACACAAGCAACAATCAGGGCCTACACCAGGAACATATAAGTACAATTTAGAGAAAATATACAGGGCATTCTAATTTACGACTGACTGTTGCAATGAACATCTGGTTACATTCACGATTGGACATTTGGAACAGCTAAACTTTTACACGTCAACAGAGAAGATCTCAAATTCTTTGCCACGGCTTGATGTTTATCATCTGAGTGTGTTCACAAATGCTAACAAGGACTCGACATCCCTCTTTTCAGATGGGTACTTCACAGCCCGGGATGAGTGTTTAGGATAGAAAAGTATTGTAGGGAAGCTTCCCAGCTGTAATTCTCTCTCTGCAAATGCCTTTTGTTCTCCGTCTGCCTGAAATTTTGCAACTTTCACACCTGTTCCGGCTAACTTCTCTGCCAATTCAACGTATGATCCTTCCATTGCCTGCTCAAGTTTTAAGAAGAGTTTGTAAGTATGATCCCATGACTAATCACACAAAAAACACAGAATGCAGTACACGTGTGTGTGTGTATATATATATATATATATATATCATTGGAAAGTCGGGATAATCAATTAATACCTGGCAAAATCGGCACCAAGGTGCATAAAGAACGACAAGCCATGGTTCTCTTCTATCTTCTAATTTTATCAAGTTTTCAATTCCTGGCCTAGTCAAGCTAACCACATGCTGGCTGTTGAAAATGTCAGCGACGGTGGTGGTACCATTCGCTTGGACAGCTACATTGCCATTGCCATTTACATTTCCATCCTTAATATTTCCCTTGTGTAACCCACATTCCTTGGCAGTCGCATCTTCCCACCACCACCTACCTTCTCTTTCGTGTTGTCCTGGGAGAACTGGTCTTGTGCATGGCTCACAACCAATGGAGATGTATCCTTGTGCATGCAATGAATTCACAGGTACATTCATCGTACGGAGAAATTTCCAAATGTCATTACCTTGCACATTTGCTACTGGGTTCCATTTCACCAAACTCCCAGGTCCACCCTCGAGCCCTTCAAAAACAGGATCCACTTGGACAGTTGGAATCTCAGATCGAGTTCCTGGTGACTGATCTTTTCTTTGCCCAGTAATCCACGCTCGCAGGCCTTTAAGGGCTCTCCTTAAAGGTCTTACTTTCCTCACACGGCAGCATTCCTGGTGTCCATCTTCATAGAACGAGAACAAGCCCTTGGTCCTCACCAAGGCCTGAACTTCAACAGCATCCGGAAACATATATTCAATGTGAATGCCATATTTCTTCTCAACTGCATCAAATAACCTGTATGTTTCTGGATTAAGCCTTCCAGTGTCAAGGCTGAACACTCGGAATGGACGACCAGTCAAATGAGCATATTCAATCAAAGCAACATCCTCAGCACCACTGCAAACGAAATAAGCAATTATAACCAATTAATTTAAATATCCAGAGGAATTTTCCAGACAAAAACTAACAGGTGATTAATCTTAAAAGAATTCAACAAAACAATTTCTCCAGCACCATAAGGAAATGCGGTAATTGAGGATCACCTTACCAATCAATTCAACTACAAAGAACATAGACATACTATGAATCACAAGGATAGTAAATGCTTTTAATATTTCGAAAAGTGCATTTACTAACTTAGGTTGCTATTAATGTATCGAGAGCATACAATTCAGCACCAACAATCGCTTAAAACCAAGGTTAAAAAACAACTAAATCACAAAGATTCCTGAAATTTGAATTAAAATTTAGCGCCACCTAAACAATTAAGCTTCAAGATGCTACACAAGCAAATCAACAATTTTTCTACAAACAACAAAGCAATAA
Organism: Apium graveolens; assembly: GCF_009905375.1. Taxonomy (NCBI): domain Eukaryota; kingdom Viridiplantae; phylum Streptophyta; class Magnoliopsida; order Apiales; family Apiaceae; genus Apium; species Apium graveolens. The sequence goes on from NC_133652.1 coordinate 36,148,820, forward strand.
AGACATTATAAATACCTGAAAGCGATTGCAATATCATTCCCAAACTTCTCAAGCGCCTTGTCCATAATCTCAAGCGGTGATGCATTTTCAAGCTCCCTGGCCAATTTCTCATAGTCCTCTACCTCCACCTCAACTTTCTCCACCACTTCTGTAATTTCACAAGTATAAACAAAATTATCAACACCAGTTACTATACACAATTACAAAATTAAAATTTACCAAAATGTTCTACTAGAATAACAAATTATCAAGTTAAAATAATAAAAAAAAACAGTAAAATTATGTCATTTCTGTAATTTTAAGACACATATTATGATCACCAGTTCCCAAACACAATTACACAACTATTGAATTATCATGCCAAAATTTTCTACTGAATTAACAAACTATGAAGTTTAAATATAAAAAAAGAGAGTAAATAATTGTTGTCATTTCGACAATTTAATAATAACTTGTAAACATAAAAGAACATATAAACCATACCAGAAGCGAGTGAGGCTGCAGCAGAAGCCACAACGGAGTCATTCCTTTTCGGCTCAGCATTCAAAGCCATAATTGACGACAAACGCTTCCGGGAGAGATTGAGGACCGTTGATGAATGAGTCCGATCCAACGGCTGATATGATCCCAGCTGCACAACTGCAGATTTCACATAAACACATCAATTAACATTCTCATTTTGTTCAAAAAAAATAAATGAATGAAATGAAATAACAATAATAATAATAATAAATTTACCTTTGGTTTGTTCGAAAGAAGCAGAAATAGCAGTAGATGAAGAAGTTACAGTAGCAAAAGCCATTTTAATGAAGGTTGTGTGTATTGTATATATGTATGGTAATGTAAATAGTAGAGATTGAGGAGATGAAATTGTAGTGATGAAATGTGTGTTTAACTATTTTGTATATATAGGTGCACCAGAAAACACCGGAGAGGGGAAGGTGGAAATAGCCTCAGCGAGGCGGCCTTTTTGGTTCATTGAACCTGGACGCCTTCTTTCATTTTGTACATTGTCATTTGTGATGTCTACGTGGAGGTTTTTTATTGGGCGGAGCTGCTTTTTTTCATTTTAATGTTTATTTTCTAATCACCGCTTTCGTCACCGATTTGGTCAACATGGGATGCTCGCATCTGCGTTTTATTTATCCAAATCGACTTCAATTTATATTATATTAGCTTAAATTATATACGATACACGAATTTATTAATACTAGGGACTTTTTGCCCGCGCTCCAAATTTCTTAAATTTTGAATTTTTTTTCACGAAATTTGTAATTTTTATAACATAAACGGTTATCTTCTAATTTTATTTAATTTATTTATTACAGTTATTTAGGTTCCGTTTATTTTGAAATATAAAATTGATATTATAGTTTAACGTTAAATCTCATTATTTTAATTTAGTTTTCTTTCTCTCACATTTTAACCAATTAAAAGTCTTTTAACTCATATTTTAACATTTCTCTTTTACGTTTTTAGTAGTGAATATTTTAATAATTTGTACAACAAAACTGAGTAAATATTTTTTTAATTAAATACTTTTTAAAAAAAACCCAGTAAATATTACATAACATAAATAGTACACCATGAGGATTCTTTAAAGTATGAAAATATTTTTATCAATCTTGTTCCTGCTTAAACTTTGCATTAGATTGGTACACAGTATGTGAATAGATTTGACATATACAAAAACTTGGTTGATTTTTATTACTGTCTAAATATTATTAATCAGATATTTCAATTTTGTATAGCATTATACAATGGTGTCTACTTCAATAATGAAAGTTGACAGTGGATTATATTTGTATATTGAGATTAAAAAAATCTATTAAAGTTAATTTTCACATATATGTTTTTCTACATATATTGCTTAAATATGTGAATTCGAAATCAATTTTTGTCAATTACTACTCTAACTGTATTTCTGTATATAAATTTCAAATATAAAAAATTAGTTCAATATTACTCGGCGTTGCCTTACAGCGACCCCTCGCAGTTTAAAATTTGGAAAATTAAAAAATTGTAAATAGTTAATATGAGTTATTTTAAAACTGTTGAATTGAAAACTGCAATGTTACATTTCTATATATATTGCTTAAACATTTGAATTTGAAATTAAATTGTGTCAATTACTCTCTAACTGTATCTCTATATATATAACTTAAATATAAAAAAATTAGTTCTATATTACTCGGCATCGCCTTACGACGACACCTCCTAGTTTAAAATTTGGAAAATTAAAAAATGAAAGTACTCGATATAAGTTATTTTAAAAAAGTTGAATTGAAAATTACAATGTTACATTTCTACATATATTGCTTACATATGTGAATTTGAAATCATTTTTTGACAATTACTCTCTAACTGTATTACTATATATATAACTTAAATATAAAAAAATAGTGCAATATTACTCGGCGTCGCCTTACGGCGACACCTCGCAGTTTAAAATTTTGAAAATTAAAAGATATAAATACTAATATAAGTTATTTTAAAACTGTTGAATTGAAAACCATAATGTTTTACCTGAATACATATACAAAACATATAAATTAGTGCATTAGAATAAAAGTCATTATTCTGCTAAAGGAAAATTTTTATTCAAAAGTATTTTAATATTATTGCGATGCCTCGTCGTTTAAACATTATACAATTAAAATATTTTTTTATCAGCACAGATCCATATCAATGCTCTATAATTTGCAAAATGATTCTCCAGTTTTCTAAAAGATTTGTTGGAAGTCTCTTGAACAATAGATGTCATGGAAATCACAAATGGATTCCAAATAGCTAATGGCAAGATTGCAAGCATATGTGTTTTATGCAAATGTTATTAAAAAAGTTAACTAAAAACATAGATATGAAACAATATACTATTCGTATTCACATCCTGTTTCTAATCCTAATGCTGAATTTGCCATAATATTTTATGTGAATTGTAATCATGGAGAATATAATTGAGAGTTAAGATTGTAATCACATCCTCATTCTAATCATTATACTGACAAACCCTGATTCATATCTTGTTGCATAAGAAATCAAGATTTTTCAGCATCAAGATTAGAATCAGGATGTTAATATGTAGAGTATGCTCCAATAGATGTGAGAAATGGGATTGTTCTCTCGAACCTTCAATGTCTAAGCTACTTGAGTAACATCCAGAGCGGACAAATGCTGATGGTCGTCCATATCTGAATGCAAGAAGAGGAGAAGCTTAATAAATTACTATGGAACTTCAATGTATATTTGACAAAATAAAAAATGTGTACCTCTATTACCTTCTTTTAATGTTTGAGTATAGGTTGAGAGCCCAGACATGTGAATATATAGTACGGTTAAACGAAATTGATTATGGTAGAGTTGCATAATCTTTTTAACTTTTAAACAGATATGCACTATTTTCATTGATTAATTGACTGAGAATCTATGTAGCCATAATATTCTATGTGAATTGTAATCATGGAGAATCTAATTGAAAGTTAAGATTGTAATCACATGATGATTCTAATCCTGATGCTAACAAAATCTGATTCATATCCTGATATTGATTCATATCCTGATGAAGGAGAAATCCGGGAACATATCATGATCTTGATCATATCTTGTTGCAGAAGAAATCAGGAGTTCTCATCATCGGGATTAAAATTAGGATGTTAATATGCAGAATATGCGCCAAGAGATATGAACAATGGTTCGAATGCAACTAATATAATTAAATCACACCTCACAGTCCAACAGAATAAGATTATGCCTGATTGCCTCCCCATGGTTATTCCTTGATATCCACATTCTTATCACTCGAACCTTCAATTTCCAAACTACTTGAGTAGCATCCAAAGCGGAAAAATGATGGTGGTCGTTCATACCTGAATGCAAAAAGAGGAGAAACTTAATAAATTAATATAAAACTTCAATTTATATTTGAGAAAATCAAGAATGTGTATCTCTATTATGTTCTTCTGATGTTTGAGTATAGGTTGAGAGCCCAAGCATGTGAATATATAGTACAGTTAAATGAAATTGATTATGGTAGAGTTGCATAATATTTTCAACTTTTAAACAGATATGCACTATTTTCATTGATTAATTGACTGAGAGTTTGTGTATCCACAATATTCTCTGTCAATTGTAATCCAAAGAATATGGTTGAGAGTTTAGAAAACTTGTTTCATGAATATTGTGTCTAACACGGTAAGAAATGTAACAATATAACCGGTCACGCGTAACTTGCATTTGAAGGTGATGACAGTGATATAAGTATAAAAATGCGCACATCGATAGCATAATCACCCGGATAGAAAGCATATTCATTAGTTCCCCTTAAAAAAATTAAATTTTGGAATATTTATAAGATATGTTGTTTTTAAACTTGCCACCAATAATGTCAAAATAAAAAGAAATAGAAGAATAAGTAATAAGAAAATAATGTAGTATGTGTATCAGTGATACCATATTTTTTTACTCCCCTATGTTTGAGCAGCATTTGATGATTATCAAGTTGTTTTGATAACCATTTTCTTGTTGTGAGTCAAAATTCCCCCTCAACATGCTTAAAACCGATATCATGTTTAAACTTTCACATAAATCTAAGATTACCCGTGCATGGACATCATACACAAAATAATATTGACAAAATTGCAACAATAACCAAATATCTACATAAACAGATGCAGTAATGCACTTGTTTTATATATTAACCTTATAACCTACTTTAGTTAGATTATAAAGGGAGATGAGAGCTCTAACAAAAAATATGACGTTATGAAATGCTAATCAGGTTTGAAAACGACATAGATGACATAAAAGTAATATAAGGATGGTTGAAATACCCATCGACACAAATTTTGATTCTTCAACATTTTAATATTACTGATAGTCACCTTAAAGTGACACTTCCAATTTTAAACATTATAAAATGAATTCTTCAAAAAAAAGATAATAAAATAAAATATTCAAAATAATAGCTAAATTTTGATATAAAATTTAGTTCAATATTACCCGCCATCACGTTAGGCGACACCTCACACTTTAAACTTTGAAAAAAATATAAATACTCTATATAAGTTATTTTAAAATATGTTAATTGACAACTTTACTTGATGTATACAATTTACAAAAGCAAACATTAGTACATTAAAATTATTTTCTAACGAAATTTTTCTATAAAAAATTCATTTTAATATTAGTGATATCCACCTTAACACCTCCTATTTTAAGCATATAAAATTAATTATTGAAAAATATATTATAAAATTAAAATATTTTTTTTATCGACATAGTTTGCTGTAAAAAAATTAAAATTATATAATATATAACAATGATTTTGAAATGCAGATAAATATAATTTTTCGAAAATGTAAACTGTGTATGCATATATTTTGAAATGCATAAAAATATCATATAAATATCACACTATCTCTTTTTTAAATTTTCGGAGATTTTCATTAATTCCTTCAATATTTGATATTTTAATATCAAAAGATAATTGACCTCAAAATCAATATTACATGAGGTTACATAATTTATCCAAACTTTTCATAGTTTAATATTGCACTTTTATCTATCCAATATTGTTTTATACATAATTTGAATGAACTTAATAATTTTATTAGTTAAATACAATAAAAAGTATTTATATAAACTAAATTTATTATTTATATACTATGATACTATTTAATCTGATTTTTTTAATAAAATGTAAAAACATATAAATTTGTACTAAAATTATTATTTATATACTATGCAATTTCTCTAAGTTCTTTTTTTACAAAGTCAATTAATATATTAAAATAGAACACAACAAGCCACGAAGAAAACACTAATACAATTGTTAAATATATCAATTAGTTCAACATTACTCGGTGTCCCACATAACACTTTAAACTTTGAAATAAGTTATTTTAAAATATTTTAATTGAAAATCAATATGTTATATTTGATGTATACAATTTGCAAAAGTAAAACATTAATGCATTAAAATTATTTTACAACGAAATTTTTTTATTAAAAAATTATTTTAATATTACTGATATCCACCTTAAACTGACACTTCCAATTTTAAACATTATAAAATTAATTCTTCAAAAAAAAGATAATAAAATTAAAATATTTTGAAATTACAAAAATTACATTAATTATCAAAAGGTAAATATATACAAATAAAAATTATATAGTTATATTCAAAATAGCATACAATTTAGTTCAATATCACCCGACCTCGCACTTTAAACTTTGAAAAAATAAATATATATATACTTTACATAAGTTATTTTAAAATATGTTATTTGACAACTATTATATTATAATTGATGTATACAATTTGTAAAAATTTATATTAGTGCATAAAAAATTATTTTGCAACAATAACTTTTTGTTAAAAAATCATTTTAATATTACTCATAGTCACCTTAAACTCACACCTCCAATTTTAAACATTATAAAATTAATTATTCAAAAAAAATAATAAAATCAAAATATTTATTTTCTTGACATAGTTTGATGTAAAAAAATTTATAATTATATAAATTACATTAATTATCAAAAGGTAAATATATTCTATACACAAATGAAAAATATATGAAAATAGCTGAATTTTGATATACAATTTAGTTCAATATTACTCGCCATGGCAATACCTCACACTTTAAACTTTAAAAAAATATTTATATAAATACTCTAAATAAGTTATTTTAAAATATGTTAATTGACAACCACTATGTTATTTTTGATGTATACAATTTATAAAAGTAAACATTAGTGCATTAAAATTATTTTCAAACGGATTTTTTTTATTAAAAATTCAATTTAATATTACTTATATTCACCTAACATTGACACCTCCTATTTTAAGCATTATAAAATTAATTCTTAGAAAAAATATTATAAAATTAAAATATTTCTTTTCTCGACATAATTTGCTGTAAAAAAAATTAAAATTATATAAAATATAACAATGATTTTGAAATGCATATAAATATAATTTTTTTGAAAATGTAAATTGTGTATGCATATATTTTGAAATGCATAAAAATATCACATAAATATCACACTATCTCTTTTTTAATTTTTTTGAAATTTTCATTAATTCATTCAATATTTGAGATTTTAATATCAAAAGATAATTGACCTCAAAATCAATATTACATAAGGTTACATAATTTATCCAAACTTTTCAAAGTTTAATATTACACTTTTATCTTCATAATATTTTTTTATACATAATTTGAATGAACTTAATAATTTTATTAGTTAAATATAATAAAAAGTATGCATATAAACTAAATTTATTATTTATATACTATGATACTTTTTAATCTGATTTTTTCTATAAAATGTAAAAATGAATTAACTTGTACTAAATTCATTATTTATATACTTTGCAATTTCTGTAACTATAAAAACGTCCTTTTTTTTATAAAGTCAATTGATATATTAAAATTGAACACAGCAAGCCCTAATAGTTCAAACCTCACGAAGAAGATACTAATACAATTATTAAACATAGCATGCAGTCTCGACCAAATATACTAAAGAAGAACCCACTCACTATTTACTTTACTATTACAATCTTACATTACTTTGTCATAATTTAGAAAATTGAAGCTCACTAAGTAAGAGACTACAAATTAGCAAAAATCACCTACACTCTGAAATATGACATTACAGTTAAACTTCAATTCATTCCTCTAGCATTAGCTTCCTCCATCATTGCCAATTGCATCAACACTTCTTTGCATGATACATGATATAAGGTGCAATATCACTGTAATTTAATAGTACTAACTGCAGCAGTCCTAACCAAATGTATTAGCCATGTAGCCAAGAAAAGCTAGCATTGCAGTCCAACACAATGTCGACGTTACCACCAAATTCTTCTCACTCATGTGAAATATATCACTATATGGGTTGAACTGTGAACCTTTCTTCCCCGGACTTTTGCTGATATGTTATTTATGCAGATTATACGTAGAAATTATGAGCTTTTATGTTCTAAGAACTTAGAGACATATGTTAGCTTCTATCAAAACAGAGATGATTTCTCACCAGATATGAAGATATGCAAATATGGGAAAAAGAATCTTGAATCTCAGAAGTTTAATGTGGACTGACAGACTTTTGTGTATCTTTTCTCGTAGCTGAAACCAAAATAAAAAACATTGATGCACATTTTATTATAAGGAACTGTGAAAAAATAATTCTTGAGTTATGAGTATGAGAGTGAAGAAATTTTACAGGAACCCAAGATTCATCCTTCTCAATATTTCCATGGCTCTGATGGTGAGGTATGTGGCCGATTCTCCTGCAGGAACTCACCTTTATAATATTTTACAAAATTACGTAATGCTCATAGTGCAATGCCATCGTCAGCAATACCAAAATAACAACAAAATCTCTCATGACATAACTAACAGACCTCCAAGGATTCTTAACCCAACAATGCTTAGAAATAGTACAAACATATTATCAATACAAAAAACAACACTAAAATTACATAAAGAAAGGAGTGCAGAGACGAATTAAAAGAAAAACAGAAAAAAGAAGAACTATGATTACTAACCTGTTTGTTCATTAGCAAATGAAACTCAATTAAAATCTACATGTAACCTGCAAAAAGAAAGAGAGAAAATGAGATTCTGAGATTTGAAATTTGAGAGAAGAAGAATAACATACGTATATATATATCAATAATTTAACTCAATTTACAAATCAAGGAGTGATAGTTTCTATAGATAAGTATGAAATTCAATATTTAAAAATATAACAAATAAAGGAGAAAATCATGCATGATTGATTAGTCTAAAATCTTTTTCCATAGATAGCTTACTTTTTGAATTTCAAATTATAAATGTAGATTAAGAATATTTATACAAACATACCAAATCAATACAAAAAAATAATACTAAAATTACAAAAAAGAAAGAGTAAAAGAGACGACATATCAAATCAATACAAAAAATTATACTAAAATTACAAAAAAAAAGAGTAAAAAGTCGAATAAAAAGAAAAAAAATAGAAAATAGAAGAATGAGAGAGATACATATCTGATATAATTTGAAATAATGGTTGTTGAAGGTAGATATATTTGAATAGATAGTTTTATCATATTCGTGGCTAAAATTGTGGATCTTGAGTAGCACACATATAATATTAATTGGGTAATTTGATTGGATATGAGATAATTAAAGAAATTTGAATTTAAAAAAAAAACAATTGAATGTGTAAATAAAGAATGAGAGAGAATAAGGAAACCAATAATTATCATTGAATTAGTGTTGTAACAGATGTGAGAAAATCATGCAAATCTTTCCTTAGATAAGATGTTTTAATTTTAAATTCAAAATTTTTCCATGTTTAGTGTTTTGATGGGTAAAAAAATGGGTAAACTTATATGGACATATCCATGGATATATAGATTTTATACTTAATATGGGTCATGGGTAAATTTATTTACCCATTGGGTAAATTTTATGGATATATTCATAGATCCAGTGATTTTATACTTAATATGGGTTATGGATACTCATTTGGAAAATGGGTAAATTAAGGAGTAGTCATTAAGAATATATAGATTCAAATAATTTTAAAATTTTATTAATTTTATCATATAATAATTTTAATATAGTTATATAAATATATAGTAGTTATATAGAGTGAGTGGTGGTTATCACATCTTTTCAATCCTATTTTTCGGAATGATAAGATACCCCATGAATGTAAGTTTAGTCGGAATGAGGGTGATACTCAAAATTGTAGTAATTTTCGTGATAGTAAACTTTTAAGTCATATTATAAAATTATGGGAGCGAGTGATTGAAATTAGGCTTAGAAGAAAGATTACAGTGTTAGAAAACCAATTTGGTTTCATGCATGGTAGGTCGACAACGGAGGCGATTCATTTTCTTAGGCGTTTAATAGAGAAATATAGGAAATGTAGTAGTGACCTGCACATGGTATATATAGATATGGAAAAATTTTATGACAGTGTTTCGCGCAACATAATCTGGACAAGTTTGGAGAGTAAAGATGTGTCGTGGATATATGTGAGGGCAATTTACGTAATGCATTATCAAGTGATGACTTGTGTCAGGACTCCTGTTGGTGATACTCAATATTTTACTTCATCAAGGATCATCATTAAGTCCATTTTTATTCGCAATAATTATAGATGTGCTCACTAGAGAAATCCAGGATGTTGTACCGGGGTGTGTGCTTTTTGCGGATGACATAGTTATTATTAATGAGACAAAGTCGATGATTAATGAGAAAATTAGAACAATGAAGACTTACATTGGAGACTTCGGGCTTGCGTGTTAGTTATTCAAAACCTGAATACATGTGGTATAATTTTAGTAACCAACCAGATGAAGAGGGAGCTGATGTTAGAATTGGGGAGCATTTATTAGTTCCGAAAGAAAATTTCAAGTATTTAAGATCTGTGATTCAGGATGTTAAGATAGATGTCAATGTTACTCATCTTATCCAATACGGATGGTTAAAGTGGAGGGCTGTTTCAGGAGTACTATGTGATAAAAATAAATCCTTTAAAATCAAAAGGAAGATTTATCGAATGGCGATTAGACCAGCTTTGTTGTATGGGGCAGAATATTGGGCGGTAACGAAGGCCTGAGAACATCGACTAGAGGTAGCGGAAATGAGGATGTTGCGTTGGAATTCTGGCCGCACTGTGTTAGATAGATTGCCGATTGATTTTTTTAGAAGACAATTACGAGTTGCATCTATAATAAAAAAAGTAATGGAAGTTAGACTGCGATGGTTTGGACATGTATGGAGGAGACATATATCGGCCCCAATGCAGAGAATTGAAGATTTAGTATTACCAGGTGCGAGAAGGAAAGTATAACGACTCGTATATTTTGTATTATTTTAAAACTGTAATTGTTGAATAGTTATTAAATAAAATATGTGTAATGGTTTTTACAGCTGTGTGTTGTTTCTTATTATTTATGTGCGATATATTAGTGTTTAGGATTGAATTGTGTAATTAATTATTGAGTTATATTGTTTTGTTTCACTTTTAAAAGTGATTTTATTGCAGTTTTATTTACATAAATATTTGGATTGTCTCTAAAATTATTTTTATGATTTTATAATTTTAGTAATTATTTTTAGGATTTTATAAAATTGAAAAATCGATATTTCATTAATTATTTATCTTTAAATGATTTTTTGATTACATTTATTTGTAAAATTCGTATTTAATTCCAGAATTCTTCAAAAATTAGGAAACTCATATTTTATGAAGTTTATAATATTCTGAGAATTTTAAAATTATTTTAGAAATTTTTGGGATTAATTTCACCCGCGCGTTAATTTGTTTAATCGTTAAATGCAGGTATAAATTGCGTTTCAGAAATGGTTTCAAAATTATAAAATTTACATTTTAGTAACTTCAGGATATTTACAACATTTAAGACTATTCTAGTGATTTTTCGAATTTATTTTAAACATGACTCGGTTCGTTAATTACGAAGATCGAGGTAAAAAGTTCGGTCCCCGAGTATTCAGAGACACGTGTTAACATCTTATAAAAAGAAATTAACACGTATCCGTTGTACATGACACGTGTTGGCTGCAGCTTATTTCCCTAAACATCAATTCTCTATGTTTCTCGGCTATGTCTCTCGATTTTGTCTCTCTTCCTCACAATCTCTCGCCTCTCCCCTCTGTTTCTCTATCTCCTCCCTTCGTTCCTCTTTCTCTCCTTCTATTACGCCGCCTGTTCCTTCCTGTTCTTCCAGGTGCCGCCATGGTTTCCGTTTTCCGGTGAGCTCTGTTCTCCGGTTGTGACGACTGTTGGTTAATTCGGGTTTATATATATATTCACATTTATGTGTGTATTGACTTGGTATAGTTGAGTTCGGTGCATCCTTATTTTTTCCGGTTTGTTGTGCATTTTCCGGCCGCCTGCTTTGGTTCTGGTGGTCGCGCGTGTCCTGTAGTTGCGTGTTTTTTATTTTAATTTCCTGTTGAAACTTAATTGATATTTCAAAAAAATGAAATAATTTTGTTGCGTGCAGGGATTATAAACTAATCGGTGAATTTTTTGGTGATGCAACCTGAATCAGCGGGTGCCCCAAAAATTTTGCCGCCGTCCGTGATGAATTTCGATGAGCGGATGGTGGACAGTGATGATACGCTCTGAGTCCTAAATAAATTTATGAAATAAATAAAATGATTCGGATGAATAGTTCGTACGTAAATAGTCATTTAGTTATGAATATTGTGTTGTCACGTAACTTGTGATTTGTTGGGATTGACGTCGATTATGTTTCGACGGGTAGGCTTATTAATAGAGGAGTCGCTGTCAAAATGTTTCTAAAATTATTTTTAAATACGAGAAGCGTATTTTGCGAAATAAAACATTTTAACCCTATTGTGATTTGGACTGCGTGATTATGTGTATATACATTACAAGTCGGATTATCGGATTAAGTTGTTAGGTTCGAGGATATCAAGCATGTCGGTGTGACTAATTAGGGTATTCTGTTACTGTAGATCCCAGTCGAGTTTCGCCAGGACCGAAGTCAGCGTAAAAGCTACCTAAGGTTTCCGAAAGTGTTGCAAGACAAGTACCCCTGAACATTCTTTTATGGTTCAGTAAAGTAAAGTGTTGTTTTATTCTCGTACATGAACAGAAACGTTTTAAGTTACGTATCCCCTGTAGTTATAAATAATTATTTTAAATCAGCTTTGGGGAAAAGTAACTTCGAAAGGTACCTATCTTGAATGAAATGGTTTGTGAACTAATTTTACGTGTGCTGTTAAATGAATGATTTTAAAATGAGATATGTACAAGTATTTTGAAAACTGGATAAAACGATCAGATATGGGATACATAGGGGCCAGAGTGGCCTATTGAGGTTACGTAAGAGGCTAATACGGTTGCGCACAGTACAACCGCTTAGTCCAGCAGGTCAGAGACCGAGCTAGTCTATGAATTCCGGAACAGGTGTATGGGATGGCTGTTGAAGCCGTCTGGTGTTGATAGCCTGATCAACTGTCTTCACATATCCATTACGTAACTGATTCGGCTTTGAGATTTCCGTAAAGGAATAAGTGATTGATACAGTTGAATAACAAATATGAATAGAATGCTAAAATTGGACTCTGGTATTTACACAACACACAACTACGTTTGTTTTATAAAGAGCATGCTAGATAGTGATATCCAGTTTCTTTATCGATGATTATTTACTGTTGTTCGAAATGATTTACAGATTACGGTTTCCTATTGATTTATAGTTCTATTCCTATAAATGTTTATTTTACCGTTTTTATCTTAATGTTCATATGTTGGTACTGCTGAGCGATTATATGCTCACCCTTCCAACCTGTTATATATGTATATCGCAGATGCCTAGAATACCGCTCGGACCTTGCAAGAACCATGTCTCAACCCCTTCTGGACCTGGCTCCTCAGAGGTAGTGGTATCAGACCATGCGTGGTCTTATGAGTTGCTGAATAAGTTTAGTGAGTAGGTTTTAATAAATGGTTTGTAGTAATGAGTAACTTAAGTCATACTTGAACCTGGAGCGGATCTTGGCTTTGGGGTCGTGTTAGAAATAATAATAATAATAATAATAATCTTGTAGTTTATATTTCTGGTTTGTTGTGTTGGTGACGTCAACTCCTGATCCCGGGGACGAGGCTGTCACTGTTGGTATCAAAGCTACAGGTTCAAGTCCTTGATTTAGGTTAGGGATTGAGACAAAAAGGTATTGAAACTGTGTCCTAAGGTGTGAGTCAGCAACTCATGTAGAGGAGCAAACCTTAGAGTCAGTCGAGGGTTCCGACGGCGTTACCCTGACATCTATTGATGTTTTAGTAGAACTGTCTTAACCTTGTTGTGTCTTTCCTGTATATTTAAATTGCTGGCAGTGGCCCATTGTGATTTGCAGTTCTCCATCCCGGGAGAACAGATCAGACTCAGACAGTTCCGACTCAGAGATGACCTTAGACGTGGTAGCTGAGGAGACTCCTTTGCCTCCCCCACCAGTTCCTCCGTTTATATCGAGAGATATGTCAGGACCTAGTGCCCATCCCCGTTGGGTACGGAGATCAGTATCCGCTGTTAGAGATTTCCCACCAGGCTGTGGACCCAGTTCTTCTTCCTCTAAACCTCTGGTTTCTCTATCTGCTCCTTCAGGTACCTCTTCTCCGATTCCATATCATGTTCACCGGGCGGTGAAAAGGTCTTTCATTAGAGAGCAGAGCCCGGAGCTGGCCGTGCACCATGATCGAGTGACAGTTGGACCTTTTTAGGGCATCCATGTCCCTTCACCTGATATTCAGGCCCGAGTGAGGTCTTTGACTCAGGCCGCTGTGGAGCGAGCTAGGTCTATTGACCCTTTTATTAGCTCAGAGTTTAGGTCCATTCAGTACCATGACCTGGTTAACTGGCTGGTGTTCGAGTTAGGATCTATTGGTGGCAGTGGCAGTGGTTTGAGTAGAGTTGCAGCGGTGTTAGACAGAGCTCAGAGTTGGTTCTTCAGGAGTTCTGTAGTTGTTTTCCTTATATATGTACATTATGTTGTTGTAGATTGTACTAGTCGGAGGCTGTTATGTCAGCCAATTTTGTTGTGTACTCGGATGGTTTTCTAGTTGGATTTCAGTTGTATCAGTTGAATTCCTGTTGGTTGTTATATAGTAGCTACTTTATTATGTTGTTCAGTTTTCATATATACTTGTACGTTGTTATTATTATTATTATTACTATTCTTGTTGCTTCTGTTGCTGGCATTTCTAGAATATAATCATTCACTCAGGTGGAATCCAATTAACTGAGGATGATGATATTGTCTTAGTGGCAACACTCTCCTGATACATATGTATAAACTGTTGGAGCAATCCATTTTCTTATATATGACTGCTATGTTTCAGGAGAATGCCACTTAAGAAGAATTCTCAACCCAACAACGGATCTGCTGGGGATCCCTCCATTAGTGAATTGATAGATTTGTTGTGTCAGCAGTCTACTCAGCTGGCCCAATAGCAACAACAATTTCAGCAACAACATCAACAACACCAGCAGCTCATACAGCAACAACAACAACTGCAGATCCAACAGCAGCACTAGATGAGGGGGACAACCCAAGCTATTAGTTTTAAGTCTTTTCAGGTTGTGAAACCCCCATAATTTAAAGGTGAAGTGGATCATGTTGCTTCCAGGATCTGGTTGAAGAAAATGGAGAAGACTTTTGCACTCACCAAGGTGAGTGAGGATTTAAAGATAGGTTATGCTAGTTATTTTTTGAAAAATGATTCAAACTATTTGTGGGAGTCTACACGAGCGTTAGAAGGAGAAGGTCCTATTCCCTGGACCCGATTCACAGAATTGTTCTTGAAAAATATTTTCTGTATTTTCACCGAAGTCAGATGGAGATGGAGTTTGTGTGACGGCCTCCACCCCGGGGCCAGGAGTTGACGTCATCAACAACAATAATAACAACACAATATAATCCAACTCAATATTATTACATAAACACGACCCCTTTTTACCTAGATCTTTTCCAGGTTTAAGTATGACTTAGGTTACAACAATTACAAATCCAACTTACTACACACGATCTGAACAATACTATCTTAATACAACAACTCAACAGACCATCTTTGGTCTGACACAACTACCTCAGAGGAGCCTGGAACGGAAGGAACTGGAACCCTGCCCTGACTACGACGGAAGAGTCTCCTAGGCATCTGCAATACATATATACAAAACATTCTGCAAGGGTGAGCAATCAATTGCTCAGCAGTACCACTATATGAATAACAAATAAATAATTTAAATTAAAGCAGTCATAGGAACAGACTTTATAACTCGTTAGAAAATAAGCAAAACATGTGTAAACTGGATATCAAAACTAGCATGCTCTGTAAAAATAAAATCAATAGTCGTGTGCTGTGCATAAATACCAGAGTTAAACTTTAGCATGCCATTTTCATTTCCAAATCTTCCGTTCCTATTACAGGAACTATAAAACAATTTATCCCGTTATGGGGGACCCAAAACCATTTGTTCCGTTACTGGAACCTTAATCACTTGTTCCGTTACTGGAACATTAATCACTTGTTCCGTTACTGGAACCACAATTAGATATATATTGGATGTTATCTAGGGACAACTGATCAGGCCTCCACACAAATTATCTAGGATAGTTGGCCGGGCTATCAGACAAAATATCTAGGAAAGCTGATCGGGCTTTCACAAAAAATAAACGGATCCGCAAAGACTAGCTAGGTCTCTGATTAACTATGCTGGACTAATCGGTTATGTAATGCGCGCAACCGAATTAGCCACTTATGCAATGTTATCAAATATCTGATTTGTTTTATCCAGTTTCAAAATCATTTTTACCTATCTCCTGTTAAAATCAATTCTGTCACAGCACACTATTCAATACCTCTTTTCCATTTTTAATCACATTTTAGAGGTAGGTACTTTCAGAAGTTACTTTTCCCCAAAAACATATTTAAACAATATTTTCAATTACAGGGGATACGTAACCTAAAACATTTATGTTCCATTACGAGAATAAACAACAGCTATTCATATATACTGAACCATAAAAGAATGGTCAGGGGTACTTGCCTTGCAAAGTTTTACAACTAATATCGATTGACCTTGGACTGACTTGGACGCTCGGCTTTATCGCCTTACTAGTAGACTATCCTTGATCCGACCTCAACACTCAGGTCCTTTGCTTGGAACCTCGCCGAGCTTGTCGACTGATCACTAGGCTGGCTTTAGTCCAATGCCACTCTCGGGCCTTCCGACTATAACCTACAGGGTCGAAATACCCTAATTTAGACTTCTGATTATGCTTGACATATCCTCCCTAATAAACTTACCCATTCAATACCAAATCCCGACTCATAATTAGACCTATTATAATAACACACGCAACAATTAGGGTTCACATACCCAAAACTCGATTTGGGATTTAATTCCGTAAAATACATATAAGCATCGGTTCAGTAAATCAGGGTTGTTGAGTATTTTACAAAATATTTCACCACGACACGTAATTAAAGATCATAGAATATTTATAATCATATAGATATGTGTTCGAATGGTATTCCCGATAATCTACATGATACGTTCTCGTATTTTTGGAATTAATTTCTCGAAAATCGGGCAGCGTCTCCTTTGTTTATCGAGCTACCCGTCGAAACATAATCGGCGTCTCACAATCCAACAATCACAATCAATTAATCATAACCCGACAACTCAAATTCGCAATTCCAATTCTGACCTTAACAATTATATCCGACTATTTACATCTTGCAAATAATTGTACGAATTAAATATTAAACATTATTTTAAAATTGTAGGACTCATAATTAATTCATCACGGTCCACCGTCAGCACATCGAAATTCATCATTGACGGCGGTAAAACCCGGAGGTACCCTATTCGGGTTTCCGATCACGAGTTCCACCAATTAAATTTTCTGAATAAACCGAAATAAATTAATTAAGTAATCACAAATTTTCATTCGAATTTACAGAAACAAGAATCGACTACTTCATGCAATTCAATAAAATACCACAACTGGACACACATACGTATACACAGATATATACACAACTTAAAGGAACCATTTACGAACTGAACAACAGGATACCGGAAAGCCAAGCCGCGAAAACCAACAGGGATGACCAACGGCGGTTCCCCGGAAAAAAACACAACCACTGTAGCTCAGGAATAGGGAAAAGGCAGAGGAAAACTGAGGAGAGAAGAAGAGAGGGAAAGAAGAGGAAACATGAGAGAGAGCATAGAAGCAACGGGGAATTTTTTTTTCCGGCGAGAGGATATAACCCCCCTGTGCTCGTGTTTGTGTGATTTTATGTCCCCTATTTTTTATTTATATATCTGCTGTCCAAACTGATTGTTGGACACGTAACAGTAGATTTATAAATGACCGACACGTATGTTTCGAGATAATCACGAAGGTTCTTAGGCCTGATTTGCTCCGATACTTGATTTTTAACGCATAATTTGCGAACGATAATAATCCAAAAAATTACCAAACTAGTTTTAAAATTTTATAAAAACCACGAAACTAATAAAATAAAATTTTCATAATTTTCAAAGCATTTTTGAAACGCAACTCGTACCCGCATTTCACAATTAACGAACCGAGCTACACTTAAAAAAAATCCATAAAATCACAAAAATAGTCTTAAAATGTTACAAATATCCCGAAGTTTATAAAAACATAAATTTCATAATTTAAAATAATTTCTAAAACACAATTTATACCAGCTTTTATCAATTAAACGAATCGACGGGCGGGTGAGATTAATATCAAAAATTTCCAAAATTATTTTAAAATTCTCGGAATATTACAAACTTTAATAAATATGAATTTCATAATTTTTGAAACATTTCTGAATTTAATATGGAATTTACACTTAAATATGATCAGAAAATCATATTGGGTTAAATAATTGATGAAATATTGATTTCTAAATTTTTTAAAATTTCAAAAATAATTATTGTAATTATAAAATCATAAAAACAATTTTAGGGATAATCCAAATATTTATGGAAAATAAAACTGTAATAAAATCATTTATAAAAGTGAAACAAAATCATACAACCCAATAATTAACCACACAATTCATACACATACACTTGTAATCGCATATACCTAATAACAAAGTAACAACCCATTGACAGAACCCATTTACATATTTTATTTATTTTATTATTCAATAATTACACATTTAAATAATACTAAAAATATACGAGTCGTTACATTAGAGTTGAAGCAAGGAGACAAAAGTGTTATAGAGTACGAAGCCAAATTCATGGAGTTGGCTCGTATAGCACCAGTGTATGTGAGTTCGGAAGCTCAACAAGCGAAGCGGTTTCAACAAGGATTGAAGCCAGAGATTAGGAGTGGAGTTGTAGCTCTACAACTCAAGACATATACTTCGGTAGTTCAGGTTGCCTTAGTAATAGAAAGTGACCAGAAGTTAGCTGCTAAGGAAAAATGTGAGAAGAAAAGAAAGTTTAAGGGTGGGCCTGTAAATCAGAGCAAGAATGAGTAAGTCAGAAGTTTCAGCGACGGTTTGAAAAGAATAAAGACAGGAAATTCTAGAGACAGAATTTCCCACAAGCTAGGCCCAGTACTACCATAGTCAGTTCTACTCCGATAAAGTTCAACAAACCGGTGATCGACTGCAAGACATGTGGAAAGAAGCAAAGTGGTCAGTGCAGAGAGAAAGTCAACAATTTCAAGTGTGGCCAGAAGGGCCATTATTCCACGGAGTGTAAATCTGAGAACCAAGGAGTAACCTGTTTCAGCTGCGGCAAAGTGGGGCATATTGCGAAGAATTGTAGACCAGTTACCCAGGGAAGTGTAGGAAGAAGTACATCCCAAGGACCAACAACAAGCACCACCAGAGCTAGAACTTTTAAAATGACTAAGAAATCTCAGGCTCCGGATTCCGATGTAGTTGCAGATACGCTTTCTCTTAATTCCGTACATGTTAATATTCTATTTGATTCGGGAGCGTCCAAATCTTTTATATCCATGAACTTTGTGAATAAAATGCAATAAATGTTGGAAGACTTAGATGAACCTTTGACCATAGAGGTGGCTAATAAGGATAAAGTACCTGTAAGTCAATTCTGTCCTAAGTACTCCATAGAGATTTCAGGACATTCTTTCCCTGCCGACCTAATACCTTTTGAGTTAGGATTATTCGATGTTATTTTAGGCATGGATTGGTTGTCTCTGTATAAGGAAAATATTGACTGCAAGAAAAAGAGAGTTGTTATGTATACAACAGATAATGTAAGGAGAAGCTATCAAGGACAGAAGCAGGATAAGAAGTTTATTTCAGTATTGCAAGCAAGGAAATTGCCATGGCAAGGATGTGAAGCATATTTGGCTCATGTGGTGGACACTAAGAAAGAGACCCCTACTTTGGATATGATTCCCATAGTAAGAGAGTATCCCGACGTCTTTCCGGAAGAATTGCCATGATTACCACCTGATTAAGAAATAGAGTTCTATATTGATTTGATACAAGGAGCCAAACCAATTTCTAAAGCTCCATATCGAATGGCTCCAGTGGAAATGAAGGAATTGGCCAAGCAACTTTAGGAACTGTTGGATAAAGGAGTCATCCGACCAAGTATTTCTCCATGGGGTGCCCCAGTGTTATTTGTAAAGAAGAAGGATGGAATTATGAGGTTATGCATTGATTATAGGGAGTTGAACAAGTTGACGATAAAGAATAAGTATCCTTTGCCGAGAATTGACGATTTGTTTGATCAGCTAAAAGGAGCATGCTGTTTTTCAAAGATTGACTTAAGATCTGGCTACCACCAACTGAAGATCAAGCCTAAGGACATACCCAAAACTGCATTCAGAACAAGGTATGGCCATTATGAGTTCTTAGTGATGTCGTTTGGATTGACTAATGCACCAGCGACTTTTATGGATTTAATGAACCGGGTGTATAAGGAGTACTTAGATAAGTTTGTTACTGTATTTATTTATGACATCCTCATATATTCAAAGACTCCCGAAGATCATGCAACACATCTAAGAATTGCCCTTCAAAGGTTGAGAGAAAAACAACTGTATGCAAAGTTTTCTAAGTGTGATTTTTGGTTGACAGAGGTACAATTTCTTGGACATGTGGTAAGCAAGGAAGGTATTAAAATGGACCCTGTAAAGATTGAAGCCGTGTCCAAGTGGGAGCAACCAAAGATTCCGACGGAAGTGAGAAGTTTTCTTGGGCTAGCAGGATATTATCGAAGATTTGTAAAAGATTTCTCTAAGATCGCATCTCCATTAACTACGCTAACTAGGAAGAACGATAAATTCATTTGGACAGAGAAATAAGAAGAAAGTTTCCAGGAACTAAAGAAGAGACTAGTGTCAGCTCCAGTACTAGCATTCCCATATGAGGCAAGAAATTTTGTGATCTATAGTGACACTTCTTTAAAGGGTTTAAGTTATGTACTAATGCAATACTATAAAGTCATCGCCTATGCCTTCAGATAATTGAAACCTCGCGAACATAAGTATCCAGTCCATGATCTTGAGTTAGAAGCTATAGTTTTTGCATTGAAATTATGGAGACATTACCTCTATGGAGAAAAGTATGATATTTACACGTATCATAAGAGCTTGAAGTATATATTCACTCAGAAGGACTTGAACATGGGACAAAGAAGATGGTTGGAGTTAATCAAGGATTACGACTATTCTATCAACTATCACCCAGGTAAGGCCAGCGTAGTAGCTGATGCCTTGAGCAGAAGAGAAAGACTGAATATGGTTCAGATTGCGAAAGATTTAGCACGAGACTTAGAACAGATGGAGATTGAAGTTCAAGTACCAAGAAAAGGTAAGGAGCAACTGTACGAGATTACCTTTCAACCAACATTGATGGAAAAGATTAAAAGATGTCAAGAGGGAGTTATGGAACAAAAATTGGACACTCTGACAGGAGAAGAATTGTGACCCAAAAGGATAATCAAGGTATGTTTAGATTCTCTTCCGGAATTTGGATTCCCAATGTGACAGAACTGAAGAATGAAGTTTTAAACGAAGTGCATAACTATCGATTTTCTATCCACCCTGGTAGCACTAAGATGTATGAAGATTTAAAGAAGAAATTCTGGTGGCCAGGAATGAAGAAAGATATTGCGAATTGGGTTAGCAAATGTCACGTATGCCAAACTATGAAAGCCAAACACCAAAGGCCAAGCGAATTGTTACAACCCTTAGAGATTCCCCAGTGGAGGTGGGAAGAGATTGCAATGGATTTTGTGGTAGGATTCCAAAGACGAGAGCTAATCACGACGTGATTTGGATAATCATTGATAGACTGACAAAGTCAACACATTTCCTCCCAATCAATAAAAGGTATTCTTTGGAAAAGCTAGTTAAATTGTATTTGGATGAAATAGTGACCAAGCATGGAGTTCTTGTGTTCATCGTGTCAGATCGAGACCCAAGATTCAGTTTAAGGTTTTGGACCAAGTTCCTAGAATGTCTAGGAACCAAGCTGAATATGAGTACCGCCTATCATCCTCAGATGGACGGTCAAAATGAGAGACCAATCCAGACCATTGAGGATATGTTAAGAGATTGTGCTTTGGATTTCAAGGGAAATTGGGACGAACACTTGCCTTTAATTGAATTCTTGTATAACAATAGCTATCATGCCAGTATTGAAATGCCGCCATACGAAGCTTTGTATGGACGCAAGTGTAGATCACCATTGTATTGGGATGAAGAAGGAGAGAAGAAAGTGTTAGGTCCTAAGCTGGTTCAGTAGACCAAAGATGCAGTGGCATTGATTCGGAAAAGGTTAGAAGCAGTCCAGGATAGACAGAGAAAGAATGCGAATTTGCATCGAAAAGATATGAACTTTGAAGTAGGGTCACAGGTATTATTGAAAGTCTCTCCCTGAAAAGGATTAGTGCGATTTGGTCAGAAAGGTAAATTTAGCCCTAGATTTATAGGACCATTTGAGGTTTTGAAGAAAATAGGGAAAGTCGCTTAGGAGATAGCGTTGTCGCCGCAGTTGCAGCATATCCATAATGTGTTTCACGTATCCATGTTGAAGCAATATATCCATGATTTGAACCAAGTTACAGAACATGAACCGATTGAGCTTCAGCCAGATTTGTCCTATGTGGAAAAACCAATCCAAATTCTAGATCGTAAAAAGCGAGTCCTTAGAAATAAGTCAATCCCTATAGTGAAAGTACTTTGGAGAAATCCTCGAGTAGAAAGTATAATGACTTATATATTTTGTATTATTTTAAAACTGTAATTGTTGAATAATTAATTAAATAAAATATGTGTATAAATTTTGACAGCAGTGTGTTGTCTCTTATTATTTATGTGTGATTTTTGGTGTATAGGATTAAATTGTGTAATTAATTATTGAGTTGTATTGTTTCACTTTTAAAATTGATTTTATTACAGTTTTATTTACATAAATATTTGGATTATCACTAAAATTATTTTTATGATTTTATAATTTCAGTAATTTTTTTGGGATTTTATAAAATTGAGAAATCAATATTTCATTAATTATTTATCTTTAAATAATTTTCTGATTATATTAATTTATAAAATCCGTATTTAATTCCATAATTCTTTAAAAATTACAAAACTCATATTTTACGAAGTTTATAATATTTTGATAATTTTAAAATTATTTTAGAAATTTTTGGGATTATTTTCACCCGCGCGTTGATTCGTTTAATCGTTAAATGCGGGTATAAATTGCATTTCAGAAATGGTTTTAAAATTATGAAATTTACATTTTATTAACTTCGGGATATTCACAATATTTTAAGACTGTTCTGGTTATTTTTTGAATTTGTTTTAAATGTGACTCAGTTCATTAATTACGAATTTCGAGGTAAAAAGTTCGGTCCCCGGGTATTCAGGGACACGTGTTAACATCTTAAAAAAAAATTAACACGTATCCATTTTACAGGAGACGTGTTGGCTGCAGCTTATTTCCCTAAACATCAATTCTCTTTTTCTCTCAGCTGTGTCTCTCTTCCTCACAATCTCTCGCCCCTCCCTTCTGTTTCTCCATCTCCTTCCTTCGTTCCTTTTTCTCTCCTTCTGTTACGCCGCATGTTCCTTCCTGTTCTTCCCGGTGCCGCCGTGATTTCCATTTTCCGATGAGCTCTGTTCTCCGGTTGTGGTGACTGTTGGTTAATTTGGGTTTATATATATATGTGTGTGTTCATATATATATATATGTGTGTATTGGCTTGGTATAGTTGAGTTCTCTTCCACCTTGTTTTTTTTCCAGTTTGTTGTGCATTTTCTGGCCGCCTGCTTTGATTCTGGTGGTCGCACGTGTGTCCTATGCGCGTGTCCTATAGTTGTGTGTTTTGGTTTTGATTTTGATTTCCTGTTGAAACTTAATTGATATTTCAAAAAATGAAATAATTTTGTTGCGTGCAGGGATTATAAACTAATCGGTGAAATTTTTGGTAATGGAACCCGAATCAGCGGGTGCCCCAAAAATTTTGCCGCCGTCCGCGATGAATTTCGACGAGCGGACGGTGGACAGTGATGATACACTCTGAGTCCTAAATAAATTTATAAAATAAACAAAATGATTTGTATCAATAGTTCGTACGTAAATAGTCGTTTAGTTATGAAAATTGTGTTGTAACGTAACTTGTGATTTGTTGGCATTGACGTCGATTATGTTTCGACGGGTAGGCTTATTAATAGAGGAGTCGCTGCCAAATTTTTTCTAAAATTATTTTTAAATACGAGAAGCGTACTTTACGAAATAACATATTTTAACCCTATTATGATTTGGACGGTGTGATTATGTGTATATACATTATACGAGTCAGGTTATCGGATTGGGTTGTTAGGTTCGAGGATATCAAGCATGTCGATGTGTCTAATTAGTGTATTCTTTTACTGTAGATCCCAGTCGAGTTTCGCCAGAACCGAAGTCAGCATAAAAGCTACCTAGAATTTTTGAAAGTGTTGCAAGGAAAGTACCCCTGACCATTCTTTTATGGTTCAGTATATATGAGTAAACTGTTGTTTTATTCTCGTACAGGAACAAAAACGTTTTAATTTACGTATCCCCTGTAGTTATAAATAATTATTTTACATCGATTTTGGGGAAAAGTAACTTGGAAAGGTACCTATCTCGAATGAAATGGTTTGTGAACTAATTTTACGTGTGCTGTTAAATGAATGATTTTAAAATGATATAGGTACAAGTGTTTTGAAAACTGGATAAAATGATCATATATGGGATACATAGGGGCCATAACGGCCTATTGAGGTTACGTAAGAGGCTAATTCGGTTGCGCACGGTACATAACCGCTTAGTCCAGCAGGTCAGAGACCGAGCTAGTCTCTGAATTCCGGAACAGGTGTATGTGATGGCAGTTGGAGCCGTCTGGTGTTGATAGCCTGATCAGCTGTCTTCACATATCCATTACGTATCTGATTTGGATTTGAGATTTCCGTAAAGAAATAAATGATTGATATAGTTGAATAATAAATGTGAATAGCATGCTAAAATTGGACTCTGGTATTTACACAACACACAACGACGTTTGTTTTATAAAGAGCATGCTAGACAGTGATATCCAGTTTCTTTATCGATGATTATGTACTGTTGTTCAAAAAGATTTACAGATTACGGTTTCCTGTTGATTTATAGTTCTGTTCCTATAACTGTTTACTTTACCATTTTTATCTTAATGTTCATATTTTGGTACTGCTGAGCGAATATTTACTTACCCTTGCAACCTGTTATATATATATATATATCGCAGATGCCTAGAAGACCACTCATACCTTGGCAGAACTGTGTCTCAGCTCCTTCTGAACCTGGCTCCTTAGAGGTAGTAGTATCAGACCTTGTGCGGTCTGATGAGTTGCTGAATAAGTTTAGTGAGTAGGTTTTAATAAATGGTTTGTAGTAATGAGTAACTTAAGTCATACTTGAACCTAGAGTGGATCTTGGCTTTGGGGTCGTGTTAGTAATAATAATAATAATAATAATCTTGTAGTTTATATTTCTGGTTCATTGTGTTGGTGACGTCAACTCCTGAACTTGGGGTTGAGGCCGTCACAGACAGGAAGGCCGATAATAATATGGGATAAACTACTTTCACTAGATTTGCATTTTTTAAACATTCGAGGGATATGGTATTAGATAGAAGGTCTTGGAGGCGTCGAATTAGAGTGGTTGATTAACTCACGAGATAGATGGATCTTGTATTTCGAGATGTTAGTAGCATATATTGTTACTACATTTAATGTCAGTTTATTCATATATTTTCATTTTGTTAATGTGCTTAATTCTATTATTATTATATTTTAGGTTCCATATATAATTAGAACTAATCATTTTTTGTTAGATCGAATGTCTGGTCATTTTTGAATATGAAGTTATTTGATTTACAAAGTAGAAGTTCTGCAAGTGTTCTTAAGCAAGATTGAGTTGAAGATATCAAAAGTGTTTTTATGTGGGATAAAAGTATTATATCCTTTATGACAGTGTTTCGCGCAACATAATCTGGACAAGTTTGGAGAGTAAAGATGTGTCATGGATATATGTGAGGGCAATTCAGGTAATGTATTCTCAAGTGATGACTTGTGTCAGGACTCCTGTTGGTGATACTCAATATTTTACTTTATCAAGGATCACCATTAAGTCCATTTTTATTCGTAATAATTATAGATGTGCTCACTAGAGGAATCCGGGATGTTGTACCGTGGTGTATGTTTTTTGCGGATGACATAGTTATTATTAATGAGACAAAGTCGGTGATTAATGAGAAGTTAGAAAAATGAAGAGTTACATTAGAGACTTCGAGCTTGCGTGTTAGTCATTAAAAAACTGAATACATATGGTATAATTCTAGTAACAAAGCAGATGAAGAGGGGGATGATGTTAGAATTGGGGAGCATTTATTAGTTCCGAAAGAAAATTTCAAGTATTTGGGATCTATGATTCAAGATGTTAAGATAGATGTCAATGTTACTCATCTTATCCAATCCGGATGGTTAAAGTGGAGGGCTATTTCAGGAGTACTGTGTGATAAAAATAAATCCTTTAAAATCAAAAGGAAGATTTTATCGAATGGCGATTAGACCAGCTTTGCTGTATGGGGCAGAATGTTGGGCGGTAATGAAGGCCCAAGAACATCGACTAGAGGTAGCGAAAATTAGGATGTTGCGTTGGAATTCTGGCCGCACTGTGTTAAATAGATTGCCGATTGATTTTTTCAGAAGGCAATTACGAGTTGCATCTATAATAAAAAAAAAGTAAGGGAGGGTAGACTGCGATAGTTTGGACATGTACGGAGGAGACATATATCGGCCCCAGTGCAGAGAATTGAACATTTAGTGTTGCCGGGTGCGAGAAGGAAATGAAGGCCGAGAATAATTTGGGATAAACTACTTTCACTAGATTTGCATTTTTTAAACCTTCGGGGGATATGGTATTAGACAGAAGGTCTTGGAGTCGTCAAATTAGAGTGGTTGATTAACTCATGGGATAGATGGATCTTGTATTTTGAGGTGTTAGTAGCATATAGTGTTAGTAACATTAAGTGTCAGTTCATTCATTTATTTTTGTCTGTTAATGTGCTTAATTCTATTATTATTGTATTCTGGGTTCCATATATAATTGGAACTAATCATTTTTTGTTAGATCGAATGTCTGGTCTTTTTTGAATAGGAAGTTATTTGATTTACAAAGTAGAAGTTCCGCGAGTGTTCTTAAGCAAGATTGAGTTGAAGATATTAAAAATGTTTTTATGTGGGATAAAAGTGTATTATATCTTTTTATATTCGGTATTGTGTATTATATATTTTTATATTTACATTTCATATTTACACATGTTCACACACATAAGCCTGGGTCTTTCGGGAAACAGTCTCTTCATTCTTTTGAATGAGGGGAAGGCTGCGTACATCATATCCTTAACATACCCTGCTTTTGCGGGATATACTAGGTACGTTTGGTTTGGTTTATATATTAGTTATAGATTTATTATAAAAATAATAAAAGTATTCGGGAGAAGCCGTGTTTGTAGTATAGTATGATAAGTTTTATCGTATTGTAGCGGGATAAGAAGACTATATCTAATATTTTAGCAATTTAGTAGTTAACAGAACTTTATTTATTTTTATTTTTAATAATTAAAATAGGGGGATAACTTTGAATCAAAATATACTTCATTCCAGTTATTATATTATAGTATAGATAAGGGAAATATTTATTTTGAAATTACAATTTTGCCCCCGTATTTTGGTTAATATGAAAAATTATTATTGGCGTCAAGAATTCAACCCATGACTCCCTTTATTCAAACAGATGACTTCAACCAATAAAGCTAAAAGCCATTTGCTAATATTTAGTAATATTAAGTATTGATCTGCATTTTTATTTTTATATCAAGTGGTTAAACCTATATAGTTTAATATTCGTATGGAATAAAATAATTGAAGACTTAGATAATTAACTATTATACTAATGTGCAATGAAGGAATTTACGGATGAGAAGAAGCATGATATAACATTTATTCCGTAAAAACCATATACCGCACATATAGAAAAACGTATAAAAGGGAAAAACTGAGGAATCGTAACCATACCTTGTGAATCAAAGCTTTCTAAAAATGGAGTGCTAGCAGTTGCTACTCAGTGTGTGAAGCACTCTACCGGTATCCACCAATAACGATCCTCTTCGATGAACCTTTTATAAAACCGAGCTTTTATAAAAAAAGAGTTTTTGGGAGAGAGAGAGAGAGAGAGGAAGAAGATCGAGGCTAGGATTTTCACAAAACCAAAATTATGTAAATAGAATGAGCCATCTCATTCTAATTATAGGGCTCTCTTACGGTTATAAAATATATCTTTATATATATATTAACCCCCACATTTTAATCATTATTTCATCAAAGAAAATATTCTTTTATGGTGTGACCCTGTAGGTTCAATATTATTCCGGTAGTAGAAATAAATAATAATAAACTTTTATTAATTATTTATATGAATACTAAAATTCACTAAATATAATTAACTGATTAATTATATTTATTCTACATCGTGAGTGATGCTTCTCAACATATCGCGACTATCCGGATAATATGAATTCACTGCTTAGAATACCAAGAACCTGTCAGTGACTAGTTACCGTAAAATGAATTCCTTTTACCCTTACAATATCCCGATTAAATACAAGGCGTGGATCTCGTATCAGGCCTATCAAATTTAATCATATGATTTCTTATTCATAATGCAGAGTTCATATCAATGCAAATTAGAAACTCCTTTCTAATTTCATACACTCTGGTCAGAGATTCCAGAACTCGCATACTAAGAATAACATAGTATATTCTCTTCCTATACTGGAAGGGGTAGATCCTCTATTGACGTTAACTATCTCTATACACAAATCCCTATGCCCAGAATAGACCTAATGGATGTCCTTGAGACTAAGGACTAAACCAAAGCACAGTTCATTATATATAAGATAACTTTAACGATCTCAAGTCTAAGGACACTTGTACAACTATCACTCAGTGAACCACTATTGACACGTGAGTAATCTCCATTAGTTGTTCAACTTATCAAGTCATGTTCAGTAAACTTATTCCCTAATAAGCACCTACATACTAGCTATAGTGTCACCACACAAATGCCTATGAGAACAGACATTCTCCTGAAGGGAGCAAGCATAGTATGTACCAATATTTACGGATCCACTAACATCCGAGTAGTTATCCTATGATCAGGAACTGTTTAAGTCTAGAGTTATCATCTTCTAGATCTCACTATTATAATCTCATTATAATTCTATAAGCTTTACTCTAAACTATGGAACATCTTATTTAAAACACTTTAAATAGATAAAGCCCATAATAAAAATATAACAAGTCTTTTATTAATATCAATGAAATCAAATAGGAATACAAGAAAGTTCTTCCTAACTCATCATACATGATTGGATTTAGGACAAACACTTTCATGCAACAACGGGATTATAACTATTATTTTAATTTATAAAGAATTTTCATAAAATAATTAAATAATTTTTTGATAATATATTACCATATAATAATAATTTATTATTTATCGAGACTTGGGGATTAACTCACTTCGATATACTAACTTTATGCTCGTGCACAACATCTATAGGTATAATCGAGCTGAGTCGAGTCAAAAAATGTCAGGCTCGATTAAAAATGTTTGAGCTCGAGCTCAACCGAGCCTTAAATTTTAAGCTAAAAACTCGGGTCATAAAAAGTTCAATAGGCTCAACTTCAGTTTGAAAACTCGAATCAATTTCACCAAATATTGACAAAAACTTGAAATATGATAGGTTCGACTAGGGTTCGATTCTATTAAAACATTTATATTAAAAAATTAAAAATAGTAAAGGTCCGACAAGGGTCGCGAACCTACAAGCCGGGTAATATGAAGTTCGAGTTTGACTCCGTAAAGAATTCGAATGGCTCGAGTTTGAGCTCGAGCTCGAATGCTCGATCGATTATTATTGAGCCGAATTCAGATATTTTACGGGCAAAACTTAGTGGCTAACGAACAACTGGACTACTTTACACCCCCTAACAACAATATAATTATATTCTTTTAATTTATATGATTTTTTGGGTAAATATTTAATTTAAAATTACTATTTTGATCTCGTATTTATTAGTATGGAGAACTGAACCCATGAAACCTATGTGCAGATTAATAACTTCAACTAATTGAAATCATTCAAGAGTTGGGTAATTAACTCATTACAACATACTAATTTTATACTCATGTGCAACAACGAGATTATTATTATTATTATTATTATTTTAATTTATGAAGAATTTTCATACATTAAATAAATCATTTGTTGATAACATATTAGCATATAATAATAATTTATTTATATCGAGACTTGGGAATTAACTCAATTTGACATACTAACTTTATGTTCGTGCACAACAACTAGGGCAATAATCGGCTAGAGTTGAGTTGAAAACTGCCAGACTCGATTAAAAATGTTAGGGCTCGAGAACGAGTTCAACCTAGTCTTATTTTTTCAAGCTCGAAACTCAGGTGATAGAAAATTCGATAGACTCAAGTTCGGCTTTAAAACTCAAATTTATTTCACCAAATTTTGAAAAAAATTGAAATATGATAGGTTCGGATCGAGTTTGATTTTGTTAAATATATAAATATAAATGAAATACTAATATTTTTGTTACCCAGTAAAGATATAATTGTATAAGGGGGGTTAGATACAATTATATAAACAAATAGATATCAGGATGTAAGAACAATAAATTCAATAACAATTTATTAGTTCTGTTATAAACTGTTTCAAAACTCTCTCAAGAAATTCTAATGTTCTTGAAAACTGCTAGGTTACAATGATACTATTGTTAAGCCTATCAACAATGATAACCTATTATGTGTTTGTATAGTACACAGCTGCTCTATCAAATACGGACTTGTCAAAAGATATTTATCATGTTTCTATACATATCTCAATTAAAAACTACGTTCCTCCAAATCTGGAACTGACTCTAAGCTACTCCTCAATTACTGGGACTGTATAAATCAGTAGATCCTGATTTATTTTGTGATCATGACACCTAGCCATATCTTGATGACCTTCTTCATCCTGATGCAAATCTTGACGCTATGCAAATCCTGATTGATGAAAGATCGTGATTCCCAGAGAATCCTGATTTAGACAGTTTCTTCTAATAATCTCCCCAAATTTATACTTGTAGAATATGCATAAATTTTATGCTTTACTTTTTATTACTATTAAATCTAAAATGGGATGAATTATGCAAGTTTTATGCAGCACTTCTTAATTACAAAAATTAATTACATTTCAGACTATAAATCGTGGTGATACAAATGTTAACTCATTGAGTATTGATAGTTAAAAATGTATTTTATGATTCATCAACTATTCGTCAATAATACAATGCTAGCGTAATAGCCCGTGCGAGGTAAGGGTCACTATTTAAAATATTTTTTTACAATGCGTAATTTTATCGTTCTTGAATATTTATTTATTAATAAAATTGTGTAATATCTCAAATATAGTTAATGTAAGTTGATTAACTATCAATGGGTACGATTAGTATATAAAACGTTATCAACCTGCAAAACATTTCTATTTAAGTCATTGAATGAATGATATTTTTTTGTATGTGGTATGTTATTGAATAAGTACAAGTAGTGTCATTGTCATGTATCTATATACAGAAGATTATCTTAATATTGAATATAAAGTAAAACTAATACAACTATTAATTTAAGTTGACTTTTAACAACAAAAATATTAGTTTTTATGACAAATATGTCGAGATCAAATGTCATATCGTTGTCGATATTATAGTTCATTAACTAAAATTGATTTGGTCCGCCTAATTTTTTACCCATTAAAAAAACTCCATATCTAAATTGATCACTCTCATTTTCATAACATATTTTTTTATCATAAAAACCAATACAACCTAAGAAGGCGTTCAACTTCAACCATCCCGCCTTTATGCAATGTGTGACATCTCTTTCATTTTCTCATTAAATAATAGATTAACAAAAGTATACACTATTTTGAAGTCTCGATAAATTACTTCCATTATTTAGTATGATCGTGAAGAAAATGAACTTAGGCCCACCCCGATATAACTTTGTCATTTTAAAAAAAATATTAAGTGTTTTCTGTCGGAGTCCCAATACATGTCCTTATTCTCGAGTACATATTCTTAAATTATTGACATACTTCCATTACATTATTATGTCTTATAAACTTATCACGTTTTCTCTAAAACTGTGAACATCGTATGAAAGTCTTCAACATTCTTTATATTACTACATGTGACAAATAAGTTAATTGTATCGATTGTCAACTTTCGGCGCAAGAAATTAAATTGATGTCAAACACATTTTTTCCCAAAAATTCCACATTTTATATTTTCTCAAAGTTAAATAAAATGGTTTTGTAGTTTTGTAAAAGTAATACTAATTTACGACCTAGTCTTTTTAAATTCAATAAATAATAAATTATATGTTATGTTTGATCTTATATTTTGAATTAATTTATTAAATTAACTCTACAAATAATAATAACTTTGTGAATATGTTACATATAGTTTTTTTTTTTTTAAAAAAAATCATAATTTTATGCCTAAATTATAATTAAATCTTGTATAAACAATCGAAGATGCATATACTTATAATTTATGAGTATTAATCTAATTATTTTTAAGGTCATACCTGGATCAAATAATAATTATATATAAATACAATCTAAGTATCATATTTGAACAAAATTAATTTAATATAAAATGAATTAATAAATGAAAAAGTAAATACATGACCTGAAAAGTTTTAATTTATAAATCCTAATGATAAAAATGTGTTATCAAATCATCGCGACTTATTCGCGATGTTGATGGTTGGCAAGTTATTTTTGAACACAAAATGTGGCCTGGAAAAGGTATTACCATGACAAGTCTATGAAAAGTTTATAAAGGCATGGCATGCCCCTTTCTATATTCCCATTTACGCAAATCGCAATTTCCATTCATTTTATGTACCTTTACTTTAATCAAAAGTAAATCAATGTGTACGTGAGGTAGTTGAATCTAGTACATGCAGGTGCACCGTTTGCTATCACAATTGTCATGCCATCAGCCCTCTCATTTGACTGTCACATTCAAAATCAACACAGCCCGTGTCTTTAACTAAACCTCAACACAGTACTATACCCTCTTTATTATAAATAAAATCTACAGGGGCAATTATTATCATCATCGAAGGAGCATCGTATTCTCACTCTTCACTCTCCTAGTAGTATCTCTCTCTCTCCCTCCCTCTCTCTCCCCCCAATTCGTTTATGTATATCTATACTTATGTACCCACAAATAACTGAATTATCGCAATCTCCTGCTTAGTTTCGTTGTTCTGTGTTTCTATTATCACACTTGATCTCATTTTAGGGCTTTGTATTTCTCATTTCTAGTATGTAATTATTTCTTTATCACTTATACTGTGATCTATCCTTGTAGTAGCAATACTAATTATGATTTTTAATCCTAGTTAATTTCAATTTACTGCAGTTTTGTTTGTTTGCTGAGATAATTAGTTTTTATTTGTGTATATCTATTTTTATAATTATGCCGTTTAATTGAATTTCAGTTGTTGATATTCGAAGAGGAATTATGGCTGAATCTGAAGCTACACCTGTTGTTCCGAGCAGCGAGTTGTTGGAATGGCCCAAGAAGGACAAACGCAGGTTCTTACATGCTGTGTATCGCGTTGGTGACCTTGATCGCACAATTAAGTATGCGGTTTACTATATGATTGAAACAAGTATGTCGAATATGTGCTGCTTGTGTTGAATTTATTGCTAAATGGTGTTTAATTTGCTGTTTACAGGTTTTATACTGAAGGTTTTGGGATGAAGCTTTTGAGGAAGAGGGATATTCCGGAAGAGAAGTACTCAAATGCCTTTCTCGGGTTTGGCCCTGAGGAATCTCAGTTTGTTGTGGAGCTAACTTACAGTATGTTTAAACCTTACTATGTTACCTGGTCTTTAATCTTTTTACTCTATTTTGTTTTTACTGTTACTTAGGTGTGATAATTCTGTGTTTTTGGTATTTTGTTCTTACTGTTTATTTAGCTAGATCATGAATGATACCCTGTATAACTGACTTGGTATATTTGACACCCCTCTTTTCCCCAAGAAATACTTGTACCTTACTGTCATCTAATGTAATTAATTCCATTATTTTGTTTTCCACATAAAAATCTTTGAAGAAAAAAGTGTATCTATAAGTTTAGTTAACCTTCTTGCCAAGTAAAGAAAATGCACTATTCATATCAACATATTTAGGGGTAGTAGTTCTATGGAATCAATTAAAAGTGCTCCTCTTTTATCAACATGTCATGTTCTTGCTCTCAATTCCATGTGATATTAAGAGCAATGACGATGTACAAGACTTTAATTGTCAGGTGTAGCATCTTTTGGATAGAAAATAACATGTTGATTATCAGGTTCTCCTCATGATTTTTAACAGTCTTGCATCTTTTTCTTTCTGTTAAACAAACTAAAATGGACATTTCACAGACTATGGAGTGGATAAATATGACATCGGAACAGGCTTCGGACATTTTGCTATTGCAACTCCAGATGTAAGTCCGTAATCCATTATTGTTACTACATAGCAGGTGCAGGTGCAGATGTGGTGCAATTGTTCATTTTCGTTTTCTTCCTTTAGGTGTACAAATTTGTTGAGAATGCAAGAGCCAAGGGTGGCAATGTGTCGAGGGAGCCTGGTCCTGTCAAAGGTGGAACAAGTATTATTGCTTTTGTCAAAGATCCTGATGGCTATGCTTTTGAAATCATTCAAAGAGCTTCTACTCCTGAACCACTCTGTCAAGTCATGCTTCGTGTTGGTGACCTAGATCGTTCTATCAACTTCTACGAAAAGGTAAGTTATCCCATGTAAAGACTGTGCCTGGATTCTTGAATTGATTTAATTTAAATATGGAGATAGATGTGGAATTTACTAGCAGGAAAAAATTGATATCCAATCTTAATAGGTGCAATTGTTGAACTGATATGCATTTAAATAATAATCTGTAGAGACTTAAATTGTAATCTCACCATGTATCTTGTGTCAAGTGTTGCTTCTGGGTACAATTAAAAAGTGATTATGACATGGCAAGCAATTGAATTTCTAAGACATTGGTAATATACACAGCATGTGATGATAAAGAGCAATTAAATGGTGTTTTACTATAATTTTTCAGCTGAGTTGAAGTATTCAAGTTTAGACTTATGTAGTTCTACTTACTATGCCGCACAATGGGATGCAAGGTGGGAGTTTTGATTTGTATTCTACTTATTTGGTCTTAAAATTAGAAAATCTGTACTTTCTTCCAGTTGAAAGTTCATTGATGTTGCTTAAGAGTAAAATAAATGATTTTACTACCGGAAATATATTATGCAATATTTTAAT
Organism: Apium graveolens; assembly: GCF_009905375.1. Taxonomy (NCBI): domain Eukaryota; kingdom Viridiplantae; phylum Streptophyta; class Magnoliopsida; order Apiales; family Apiaceae; genus Apium; species Apium graveolens. The sequence goes on from NC_133652.1 coordinate 36,184,381, forward strand.
ATTGTGAAGCCATGTATGCATATTGTTGTGCTAGCATAAATTTTGTGTTTTAAAACTTTAACGGCAGAAGTGTTGAGATATCTTTGTTTATATGTTATATTGTTCCAAATTTGATTTTGGACTTCCAATGTGTTCAGGCTTTGGGAATGAAAATGTTAAGGAAGATTGATAGACCCGAGCAAAAGGTAAATAATCTTTTTGTTAGTTTGTTTACTCTACGGATAAGTTCTTATTGTCTAAGAAAAATATTTTTGTACTCTGTAGTACACTCTAGCCATGATGGGTTATGCTGATGAATATGAAACAATTGTTTTGGAGTTGACATATAACTACGGAGTGACAGAATATACCAAAGGAAATGCATATGCACAGGTAAGATATGTTTTTGTTGAAAAATCATTAGAAGACTTCTCTACTTTGAGTTGTACTTGCACATCACCTTTATCTTGCCTTTATTGCTAGATATGATAAATGTGAAATTTCTTATAGGTTGCTATCAGTACCGAAGATGTTTACAAAAGTGGTGAGGTTGTCAACCATGTGACCCAAGAGCTTGGAGGGAAGATTACTCGGCAGGCAGGACCAATCCCTGGAATTAATACCAAGATTTTAGCTTTTTTGGATCCAGATGGTTGGAAGACAGTAAGTCCCCAACTAAACCTAGTTTTCTATATGCACAAAACTAAAAGTGGTCAGATTGCTTGGCGTACATTTTGAACCTAAGGTGCCCGGGGTTGATCAGTGCATGGAATGGCTAGATGTGTTTGGAAATTGGACACTAAAATTTATTTCCTTCTTGTTTTGTAACGGAAAATTGTCATGACCATTAATAGCGAAGGATAAGTAGGAAATGATTTATATGGTTAATGCCCCAACTAATTAAACCCCTCAGCTAAACATTAACATGTAGCAATTACGTCCTGATCTCCATTAACCGGATTGTATCCCGGGAAATTAATGTCATGTTTTAGTTGACTTGAGCATGGAGGCTCTGCCTGTAGTGTTACTTGATTACGAGGTGACATATTTTTTTTGTCTGCTTGTCTGATTGCAGGTTATGGTGGACAATGAGGATTTTCTGAAAGAACTGAAGTAGAAAGAGAGTACTTAATATTATAAAGAAACGTATGTGTGAAATGTCGAACTTTTACAAGTCAAACTATTTCTAGTGATATGAATAAATTTGCAATTTGCTTTGCATTGGCAAATCAGGATCCGGATATAAGGTTTGATGATTTAGATATGCAAACAGATACCGTGGTTACTTGTTTTGCGTGCGGTATATGTTGCTTTATTGCTATATCATGTATGTTCAATTTGATGCTAGAGTAGATAATCTATATATTGTACCTATGAAATAGTATTTGTTTGAAACTCTTAGTTGTAGGTCCTCTCGTAGCGTTAGGAATATCTTCTTTTTCCAGGCATGCCGCTTGTATAAGTTTTAAAATAAAAACCAAACTAAATATAAGCTTGTCGAATATAGAAGCGAGTTCAGTGGATCTCCAACTCAGAGCAAGTTCAACATCCTAAGATATGCCTTATAAAATAATAATACAATTCTAACAATTTGGCTTATAGTTATGCCTTATTAAAATAATAATATAACTGAATTAAAATTGGAAGGGAGGGAGTATTGGAGTATAGATGCTCAGGGTCATAGCGGAGGATTGACGTTATTGTGAAAGAATCAGGGGTGATAAAAGATGGAGGGAATCACTACATTGATTTTGAAGTTGAAAATGAGCATTGGCTGAAAGATCAAACTTCCTATGGAGTGTGATTGGTGATTTTAATAATATGATTTTCGATGACGAAAAGCGAGGAAGGGAGCATTTTAGAAGTCTTATGTATGGTTTTATTGCGGTTTGTCGAATTTGGGTTTCGTAGGTGAGAAATTTACATGGGAGAAATCTCGTGGAAAATCAAATTGGGTCCAGGAAAGACTCGACCGTGGCTTGGCTAATAAAAGTTGGTGTGATTTGTTTCCGGTGGCAGAAGTTCATGTTATTGAGGTAGCTACATCTGACTTAAAACTTAATAAAACTTAATAAACAAGTATATATGCCAAAGGAAAGACGATTTCGATTTGAAAACGTGTAATTAAGAGAAAAGGACTGTCGCGAGGTGGTTAAGAACGGTTGAGAGAGTTAGAAGGCTTGTACATTATTGTTAAATATATGATCATATTGGGACATTTCTCTAATATCTTAAGATTTTAGATGAGTTGATTACTCAACATGATATCAGAGTTTAGATTGATGGAAGGACTAAGGTTCAATTCCCAGCCACCCCTGACATTCTCACAATTTAATGTGGATACTAAAGACAATTAATGCCCCAAAAATGGGTCCTCTAGTGAGGGGAGTGTTACCACATATATTATTAATGTACCTAAGGGATTTTATGTACTTAAAAAAGTTGAAGTTAAGTGTAACTCTAAAATTTCAACATATAGTTCTAGTTATGCATCCACCTAATTATTTACTTATATAAATCCGACATGTTAACTTACTAATACAATTATTTTAAAGGAAATAAAATTTATAGAGAGTAAAAGTTAATTTTTGCCGGTTGAGATTTTATTACATAAAATTTTAAAAATAGTTGTATAATTTTCTAGTGAGTACCAAGATTTAGGACCCGTTTCCTTATTAATATAGATAGTTGATAACTTTTGCGACACACGAGCTCGAAACTAAAAACATCGAATTAATATTTGTAGAGAATTATTTATAATCCGTGCAAAACCTGAATTAAAATTAATATATTAATATCAATATTAAATTGGTACTTGCAAAAAATAGTTATGTGGTTAAAAAGAATCGAATCAATTATGAAATTTTCCACTATAATTCTAATTTTGCATTGTTTTACTTGATATAGAAATCTAACATATTAGTTTTATTTTTGTGAAATGAATTGTATCTCTATTTATGAACCAAGTATCTCTTCTTTAGATAATTTAATATTAATTAATATAATTTAATAATTATCTTATAATTAGCCTTTTCAATATAGTTTATTTAATATTACTTAATTATCGATAAAAATTAATTCACAAATTAAAAGTAAATAGATTTTATTAAACTAATATTACTTAATATAATCTAAATACATCCCATAAAATTGTTACTGTTAAAATATATTTTTTAATTTAAAGTAAATAAACGTTGTGATGAATACTAACAAATACAATCATTAAATCAATAATTTTCATTGTAAAAGTCAATAAATGTTACTAAAGTCATTTGCTATTACTTAATTATTTTTAAAATAATACTATAGAAAATAAAATTTACAGAGATTAGAAGTCAATTTGTGTTAATAATTTACTTTGTAGTTAATATTTTTTCAAAATAAAAGTAAAGCTATGTTATTTTACTTAATTTAACGTAACTTAATAAATTTTTAATATAATTTATAAATAAATAAAGTTTACAGAGAATATAAGTCAATTTGTATTAGTAATTTACTTAATAGTTTGTAGTTTTTCTAAAATTAAAAATAAATATAAGTTATTTTACTTAATTTAATGTAACTGAATAAATTTTTAATATAATTTACAAATTATTTAGAATTTTTTTTACTTTATATAGTAAATAGAAGATTAGATGAACATTAACTAAAATAAAATAAAATTTATAGAGAATATAATTTGTGTTAAAAACAAAATTTATTATAAATAGAAGTCAACTTATATCAGATAAGTACGTACTTTGGTATTTTTAGCAAGAAACTTATTAATAAAGAGTATAAACGAGAATCCTCTAGTAACGTCTCTTATGAAAGCCCGCTGATAGTACATATAGCTCCTGGGAGGGCTACTCCTAGGCCTTCAACTCCACGCAGCTCCTGGGAGGACTACTCCTAGGCCTTCAACTCCATACAGCTCCTGGAAGGACTACTCCTAAGCCCTAAACTCCACGCGACTCATGGGAGGAGTAGTCCCGCGCATCACCACTCCCAACTAGCTCAGTCCCGCAAACAGAACCCTGATAAACCCCAGCACGTGAGACGTTGGCCCAAGCACGTGACGGAGACAACTGTCACACATCAATCATGGGAATAATCAGGGCACGTGTCAGAGGATCCTCAGAACATTCCTCAACCAGTCCCGCGCTGACACGTGTAAGGCATCCACTCCCGCCAGGTGTCCTCCGCTCCCAGAACCAATGGCTACGATTCAAAGGTACCAACCCCAAAACCCTATCCTTGGGCTATAAATAGCCCAAGAAGGTAAGGCTTTGGGGTTAATCATTCTTTCACACTCATACACACACATAGCCACCCCGCATTCATATTCATCTTCATCTCCCCAAAAGCTAGTTCTTACTCTCACGCCGGAGGCGCCGCGGGACTCCAACCCCCCTTCCGGTGTTGTTTTGTAGAAACCCAACCACAGCTACACCTCTACAGCGGCGAAGGATCCAGGACGCCGTCGAAGGAGCAGCCCCGCCACCAGGAGTTATTATTTGGCGCTAGAAGGAGGGGTCGCTCCATCCTTGGGTCTCGGTGCCCTTGGATTCGTCTTCACCAACAAACTCTTCAAAGAGTCCGTTTATTCAAACTTGTAAGAATCCAAGCAACCCACCTTTTCCATAAGCATGACTGTTGTTTATTTCGGCCACGTTTGTGTGTGCTTGTTATTTTAGGTCACGTTTGTGTGAGCCCGTTTTGTTGATTTAAGCCACGTTTGTGTGAGCTGTCGTTAGTTTTAATCGTTATTGCTCTATTTGGAATATGGCGTTTGCGTTGTACTTCATCGTTGAATAGTGACATAAAATTGTTTGAGCTGCTCCCAGGAAGCTATTTGTTAGTTTTTCTTGTTATTCTGGGTAGTTTTTACAAATTTCATAAAGCAACCATAGACCGATATTCTCTGTGGCATATTGCTGTTATTTGTTGTTGGTATTGTTGAGAAATGGCAAGGCCAGGAAAGGATACCTCTGGAAGACCATCTGCTAGTGCTCAGGTCCAGGAGCCGGACCACTCCCAGGCCCTTGACCCAGGAGCCGAGAGAGAAACGTTCCAGGAGCAACCACTACACACTCCCGTAGTGGAGAGAATTGTAAATACCAGGGATGCCAGGACCCTCATAGAGCTCAATCAGTACAAGTACACCAATGTCCCGGTAGCCGAGGAGCACATGGCCAACCTTACAAGCGATGAACTAGCAGAAGCAATCAGACTGTACAGACAGGAGCAGACCCGGCTCCAAGAAGAGGCAGAACTAGAGGAGGAGCCGGAGGAGTCCGGGGACTCCCAACAATCAAAGAGGTCTGTGTTCGACTGCATTGAAGCCAAAGGAAAGAAAAGCAAAAAAGATCAAGGCAAGAAAGAAGCAGAAGCTGCTAAACAGAGAAAGTTGGAAGAAGTCCGGGAGCAAATCAGGAAAGAAGAGGAAGCAAAGCTCGAGCTAAAGATCCAAAAGAGAATGCAATTAGAAGAAGAGAAGCTGTTGGCCAAGTCTAGGAGCAAAAGAACCCGGAGAGACCCTACTCCGGAACTAATTTCTGATGATGAAGAAGAAGAGAGGCAGAAGGACCTCAAAGACATGATCTATGAATTGCAGAGGAAGATGGACAGAGACTCAGGAGTGGAGATTGGAGAAACACTCACTCCTTTCAGCCACTCCCTAGAAGCTATCCCCCGGCAGCGGAACTTGAAACATTACAATTTTGACTCCTTTGATGGTCTGGGAGACCCGGAGGAGCACCTGAACTACTTCGAGCAGATATACTACTACAATGACTTGACGAAATCAAGGTTCTTCGCTTCAACCCTTAAGGGAGGGGCCCAGAGATGGTTCAGCAGAATCCCCTCCCGCAGCATCCACTCCTGGAAGGAATTTCGAGCCTCCTTCCTTAGGAGATTTCGGGCGAACAAAATGCACGAAATGCACATGTGTCACCTGGAGACGATCCGGCAGCACGATAATGAGTCCCTCTCTGCATACATGCGCCGGTTCCAGGAAGCAATCAATAAAGTTTCAAATCTGGATGAGAGGGAAGCTTTAAGCATTTTTAGAAGAAACTTGGACCCTGAACACAACGAAAGGTATATTGTGGAGCTAATCAATAAGGAGCCGCAAAGTCTGGCAGCAGCTTATTCCATGGCTGCCAGATTCATTAAGGAAATAGATGTGCTCCAGGCAATGAGAATGACCCGGAATGGGGGGTCCAGGAGTAAAAATACTGATGACCGACCGAAAGGGGGTTACCATCAGGATAAGAAATTCAAGCAAAGCAACCAAAGCCAAGAAAGACAAGCAAACCCGGTTTTCCAAAGACTCGGTCCTAAGCAGGAGTCGAACAACGACCCAGGACCCATGAAGCAAGCCCGGGAGCCGAAGCAGGAGCCGGATTGGACTCCTCTCAACATGACCCGGGAGGAAATCTTGAAAGAAGTCAAAGACAAGCCTTTCTATTATCCTCCGAAGCCAATGCAAACTCCTCCGGAGAGCAGGCCCTACAATAGGCAGTGTGATTATCACGAGACCCATGGCCACAAGACCGAGAATTGCTTATCACTCAAGTACTTCATTGAGGACCCAGTGAAAAAGGGGAATATGAACAAGTACTTAGTTCGGGACAACAGCAGAGGGGAAGCGCAGAAGAAAGGAAAGAATGTAGTCAATGTGGTCCTAGGCGAATCCTACTCCCCACCCCGGAGCCCGGACTTCGGCGAAGAAGTGCTTTCAATCCAATCACTCCCAGACCTGGTGATATCCTTCAGCAGCAAGGACTACGAAGGAGTCAACCCTCATCACAATGCAGCTTTGGTTGTCACTCTAGACATTTTCGATAATGAAGTAAGAAGAATGCTCATAGACAACGACTCCTCGGTAAATATCCTCTTCAAGCGCACAGTGGATAGAATGCAGTTAGGAAGCGTCCGCTCAAATGAGTGTCGAGAAGACCCACTCTATGGCTTCGGCCACAACTTAGTCCCGATCCAAGGAACTTTGTATCTGCCAGTCATTTTTGGATCTGCTCCTAACCAAGTGACTCATGTCATAAAATTTTATGTGATCAACGCTCCTTCCTCATACAACGAAATCATTGGCATATCAGCTCTAACCATGATGCAAGCAATAACTTCAATCTCCCATCTCAAGATTAAGTTCCCAACCCCGACGGGAGTCGGGGAGATTGAAGGAGATTACGGAGTTGCTGAAACATGCTACAACCAGGGGTTAGTTATGGCAGAAACCCATCAAGATAACAAGAGGAAGGCTACGGTCCTTCGCAAGCAACAAAGCATGAAGAAGCACCGACCCCGGACAAGGGAAGAAGCAAACAAAACAAGTCCAGAAGAACTGGAAAGCAACCAAGTCATGGTAGTGGACAAGATAAATCGAGTCCTAGACCAACCTTGTCCTACCATGCAAGCAACCGAAGAACCTGAACAAGCAAACAACTATCTAAAGAAGAACTCTGAAACCCAGATTTATCAAATTATTTCAAACAAAGAACAAGCAAAAATTGAAGCAGCAGTTGAAACAGAAGAAGTCCAGGTAGACGAAAGCAATTCTAGCAAAAAAGTGAAAGTTGGGTCAGGACTCGAGGAGTCCTTCAAGGAGAGATTAGTATCCCTGCTCCGGGAGTACAAAGATGTTTTTGCCTGGAGTCCAAGAGATATGCCAGGACTACATGAGTCCATAGCAATGCACAGCTTGGATGTCAACCCAAATAGAAAACCAGTAAAATAGAAGAGAAGAAACTTTGCTCCGGAGAGGCAGAGAGCCATTGACGAAGAAGTAGAAAAGCTACTCAAAGTAGGAATCATCAAAGAAATCAAATATCCGGAGTGGCTAGCTAATGTGGTCATGGTTAAGAAGTCCAACGGCAAATGGAGAATGTGTGTGGACTACACTGACTTAAATGATGCATGCCCGAAGGACCCGTATCCTCTTCCAAATATTGATCAACTGATAGATGCCACCTCAGGACATGTAATGCTAAGTTTCATGGATGCCTTCTCCGGATACAACCAGATAAAGATGAACCCGAAGGACATCCCTAAGACAGCATTCATAACTCACAGAGCAGTCTACGTTTATGTGATGCTACCCTTCGGGCTTACCAGCACAGGATCCACTTACCAAAGAGCCATGAACAAGATATTCAAGTCCCAGATTGGGAGAAACTTGGAATGCTATGTCGATGACATAATTTCTAAATCAACAACTATACCAGGGCACGTGGAAGATCTGAAGGAATGCTTTGAAAATCTAAGAAAGAACCAACTCAAGCTAAACCCGGAGAAATGCACCTTCGGAGTAGGAGCAGGCAAGTTCCTAGGATTCATGATCAGCAACAGAGGCATAGAAGCCAATCCGGAGAAAATAAAAGCAATCCAGGTGATGAAAGCTCCCAGGACCCAAAAAGATGTGCAGAAGCTAACATGATCACTAGCAGCACTCAGGAGATTTGTCTCAAGACTAGCAGAGAGGTGCTTACCTTTCTTTGATTTACTCAAAGGAGCAACCAACAAGAAAGAGGTAAACTGGAACCCAGAGTGCCAGAAAGCATTCGAGGAAATCAAATCCTACCTCTCTCAGCCACCAGTCCTAACTAAAGCTAAGCCAGAAGAGCCTCTCTACTTATACTTGTCAGCAGGAGCACAAGCTGTAGGAGCTGCCCTAATCAGAGAAGAGAATGAAACACAACAACCAGTCTACTATGTAAGCCAGGTCTTAAAAGATGCAGAAACAAGATACCCAAGATTGGAAAAGTTTGCCTTTGCTTTGGTTACAACATCAAGGAAACTCAGACACTACTTCCATGGGAGGGAAATCAGAGTAGTGACAAATCAACCACTAAGGAAAATAATCCACAAGCCAGATATCTCGGGAAGACTTGTTAATTGGGCTGTGGAATTGAGCCAGTTCAACCTAAGCTTCATTCCCAAGACTGCAATCAAAATTCAAGCTCTTGCAGATTTCATAATCGAATGCAACTTCCCGGAACAAGACCAAGATCCAATGGACACGGATCAGGAGCCAAAAAAGGAAATCAGTCCGGAAGCCTGGACCTTAAAGGTAGATGGTTCTTCAACAACCGAGAGGTCAGGAGCCGGACTCATACTCAGGACTCCAGAAGGATTCAAGATTCAGACAGCTATATCCTTCAGCTTCCCAGTAACAAACAATCAAGCAGAATATGAGGCGTTGATCGCAGGACTAAAGCTCTCCTGGACTCTAAGGGTCCAGGACTTAAAAATCTACAGTGACTCCCAGATAGTGGTCAAGCAAACAAATGGAGAATACATAGCAAAGGACCCTACTCTGGCGAAGTACCAAGCACTGGTTCAGAGCTACTTAGCCTCAATCCCAAGCCACCAAGTCCTTTAGATATGCCGAGAAGAAAATTAAGAAGCGGATATCCTATCCAAATTAGTCCGGAATTCATTAGATCTGGACTGTTCAGTCTACTTCGAAGAACTACACAAACCATCCATTGAATTCGGAGAGGTCTTGGAAATAGAAAGCACTCAAAATTGGATGACTCCCTTCATAAACTACTTGGACAAAGGGGAGCTCCCAGAAGATAAAGGAAAATCTCAAAGATTGAAAGCAAAAGCAGCCAAGTTCTTCCTCGAAGAAGGAGTACTCTACCGCAGGACCTTCTCATCTCCTATCCTAAAGTGCATTGGCCCAGAAGAAGCAAAGTACTGCTTGGCAGAAGTGCATGAAGGAATATGCGGAGACCACATGTCTGCAAAATCCCTAGCTCATAAGATCATAAGACAAGACTACTACTGACCAATAATTCATCAGGATGCAATACAATTCGTCAAGAAGTGCAAGGAGTGCCAGCTCTTCAGCAATGTGTCCCGGATAAGCCGAGTCCTACCATCCTCAGTCCTGTCACCTATCCCCTTCGCTGTTTGGGGTATTGATATCATGTGACCCTTCCCTCGAGCAAAAGGAGACCTCAGGTACCTACTAGTCTCTATTGACTACATGACAAAATGGGTTGAAGCAAAAGCAATGAGAATAATTAATCAGCAAGACTGCATAAGGTTTATGGACAACATTTTGATGAGGTTCGGGATACCACGAGTCCTAGTATCAGACAATGGGCCCCAATTCATTGGATCAGAGTTCGAATCCTACCTCCAAGAGCGTAGGATCAAGCACAAAAAATCATCAGTGGCATATCCCCAAGGAAATGGCCAAGTAGAAGTAACGAACAGAATCCTGCTCCGAGGTATCGAGAAAAGACTCAAAGAAAGAAAAAGCAAGTGGCCAGAAGAACTACCAAGCGTACTTTGGTCCAACAGGACAAGCCCAAGGACAAGCACAGGAGAAACTCCATTCAAGCTAGCTTATGGAACAGAAGCAATGCTGCCCATCGAAGTGGGCTCTCCTTCCCACAGAGCAATACACTTCGAAGAAGAAGCAAATGAAGAAGGACTCAAAACAAACATGGAACTAATTGATGAGATCCGGGACCAAGCTGTGGAAAGAATGGAGAAATACAAGGAGAAAACAAGAGAGCATTTCAGTAAGAAGTCAAGAGTCAAAAACTTCCAAGTTGGAGACCTAGTCCTTCGAGACACTGAAGCATCAGATCCAACAAACACCGGAAAGTTAATGCCCAAATGAGAAGGACCATACAAGATCAAAGAAGTCCTCAGACCAGGAACCTACAAGCTCTTGAACATGGATGCCTCAGAAGTCCCAAACACTTGGCATGGACTAAGGCTAAGGAAATTCTACCAGTAGTAAAGCAAACAAAACAACCAAAAAACTTGTAGCCAATATTGGCAAGCAACCAAAATGTTTCTCCTTCTATATTATATGAATGATCAATAAAAAGCTTTCTCTTTGACTTGCATATTTTTCAAAAGCCATCACTAGTCCGGACAAGCTATTAGTCAGGACTAGAGCAACCAACTTTGACTTAGAATTAATTTTCTAACTTAAAGCATCCACTAGTCCGGACAAGCTATGAGTCAGGACTAGAGCAACCAACTTTTACTTAGAATTAATTTTCTAACTAAAAGCAACCACTAGTCCGGACAAGCTATTAGTCAGGACTAGAGCAACCAACTTTGACTTAGAATTAATTTTCTAACTTAAAGCAGCCACTAGTCCGGATAAAATATGAGTCAGGACTAGAGCAACCAACTTTGACTTAGAATTAATTTTCTAACTTAAAGCAGCCACTAGTCCGGACAAGCTATGAGTCAGGACTAGAGCAACCGACTTTTACTTAGAATTAATTTTCTAACTAAAAGCAACCACTAGTCCGGACAAGGTATTAGTCAGGACTAGAGCAACCAACTTTGACTTAGAATTAATTTTCTAACTTAAAGCAGCCACTAGTCCGGACAAAATATGAGTCAGGACTAGAGCAACCAGCTTTTACCTAGAATTAATTTTCTAAATAAAAGCAGCCATTAGTCCGGACAAACTATCAGTCAGGACTAGAGCAACCAATTTTTATTTAGAATTAATTTTCTAAATAAAATCAGCCACTAGTCCGGACAAGCTATTAGTCAGGACTAGAGCAACCATCTTTTACATAGAATTAATTTTCTAACTAAAAGCAGCCACTAGTCCGGACAAAATATGAGTCAGGACTAGAGCAACCAACTTTTACCTAGAATTAATTTTCTAACTAAAAGCAGCCATTAGTCCGGAAAAACTATCAGTCAGGACTAGAGCAACCAATTTTTATTTAGAATTAATTTTCTAAATAAAAGCAGCCACTAGTCCGGACAAGCTATTAGTCAGGACTAGAGCAACCATCTTTTACTTAGAATTAATTTTCTAACTAAAAATAGCCACTAGTCCGGACAACCTATTAGTCAGGACTAGAGCAACCATTTTTACTTAGAATTAATTTTCTAACTAAAAGCAGCCACTAGTCCGGACAAGAAGATTAGTCAGGACTGACCAACAAATTTTACATGTAAAAAATTCTAAGGCAAAAACAAACTAACAGCAACAAAGTAAAATAGCATCAAGGAAAGCATTCATTACAAATTCACCGGACTCAAACGAGCCCGGAGCAAAGTGCAAAAATTACAAGAATCAAATGTATCAAATCCTTCGATAAATATCAAGTTCACAAAAATAAAGTCAAGAGTCCGGAGCGCTGGGAGGAATGAAACTGGGACAGGGGCCGTCAAATGGCTCCGGTTCCCCCAACCCGAGCTCAATGTCTTCTTTCGCCTTGATAAATTCGGAGACGAAGCTATCCCAATCGGCCTCCGGATTAGTCTTGATATGTCGCTCAGCAACCAGCCAGCATCGAGCTATCTCCGGAGCACCAGCATTGGCAAGAGCCCTATCGTACTCCTCAGATCTTTTAAATTCATCAATAACCTCAGCCTCCGGACGAACAACAGATATTTGCCTCCGGAGCTCAGCCAATTCGGATTTTAGGTCAGAAACCTCCTTCTCCGCATTATCAGCCCGGATAGTCGCTTCATCCAGATGCTTGTTCAACCCGGACAAAGAATTATCCTTCGCAATGATTTGGTCCCGGAGCCGGCTAATCTCAGCATCCTTATCAGCAACAGCGCTCCGGAAACCTTTGATCTCATTGTAAGCAAGAGAGGCGGATCCGGCCATATACCCACCAAGCTACAAAAGACAGATAAACTTAGAAAAATACTCCAAGTCAAACTAACACAATAAACAAGAAGGGAAAGAAGAAGTACCTGACCCCAAAGCCGGGAACACTCCTTCATAGTGGCATCGAATCCGGACGCATTCATCTTACTCCATTGAGATTGAGTTGGAATCCCAGCCATGAAGCGAGCCACCTCCTCCTCTAGCCCCGGACCGCCTTCACCCGGACAATCACCATCAACTGCTTTCCCTTTTCCAGCCCCGGACCCAGATCCAGCTTCATAGTTTTCAGCCCTGGGAGGTTATGACCCAAGAGTCCGGAGCCTCTTCCTCCTCCGCCCAGAATCAGCCCCCGGAATCTCCCCAATAGGACCTAGATCCTCAAGATTGTCAAACTCATTACCCATATCCAACTCAACATTATGCTCCGGAGTAGATTGGTTCACATGAACTTCAGCCTCCGGATTGGGGACGACATTGCTCTGTGATCCCTCCTCGGCCGAGGCGTTCGATCCGGAGCCAGCAACAGCATTCTTCTTTGCAACTTGAAAGCCTTGCCCAGACCTTTCAGAGCATCACTGTAAGCGGAGGACGACATGTCCGGATTATAATGTGGCAAACCTGCAAGAAACAAACAAAAAACACAAGTCAAAAACAAGAAGCAAAAACAAAGGGAAGCAGATAAGAAACATTTAAAAGGTCCGGACAAGAAAGAAAACAACTTACAGCCCAGCCTATGCAAAGTTCTATGATTCATAAAGGTGTCTCGGGTCATCTGGAAACCCAGACATTCACAAAATGCAAAAATTAACCGGAGAGCATCACCCCGGAGCACATCCCTGCGGAAGCGAGTCCGGACTCCTTCCGAAGCTATATGGGGTAGATAGTGCAAGTCCAAACCCCGGGGCATGATCAACTCCCCATTCCAAAACTTCAGCGAAGATTGCTGAATAACGGGCCTATAAGAACCACCGTATCCACACTCCGGAGCCCGAAACCGAAGCTCGTATAACGGGAACTGGCTAGACCGGACTAAATGAAAGATGTGATGCCACAGCTTGAACGTGGGCTGAACTTTAAATTGATTGCAGGTGGCAATGAACCAAGTCATCCACTTTATTCCATTAGGCGTTATCTGCATTGGAGTGATCTTGTACACATATTTGCACAAATGTTTTAGAAACAAATGCCAGTGTGGATTCCATCCAGACCAGAGATGCTCCAACCACACGGGAACGAAGCCATCAGTCGGCCTGTGATGAGCCCTCTCGTCCGGAGTCGGCCACCTCCACTCAATCCGGCGATCCAACTGAAAAGCAGCCCGGACCGCGGAATCCTGGGCTTCATTATCTAGCCCAGCATACTCATCCTTCAACTCATAGTGCTCCTTAGCCATTATGTTGTTCACAAACTTCCTATCAAAAGCTTCCCTGTCATAGGCCCCCGGCCCAGCATTCTCCTGACTAGCATATCCGGACCTAATGCTCCTAAAATAAAAACTGTTTTCTGCTCCTCGCTCTTAGTAACAAAATAACCAAGATTCTCCACCCACAAACCCTCCGGACTACAGGGTACCTTTCTTGAAGATATTTTAGCAACTGTAAGCTTCGTTATTGCCTCAGAATCCGAAGTGGAAGCCCTCTTCCGCATCTCGACCCGTTCAGAATCAGCAGAAGACTCAGAATCTGAACTAGATGGCCCCGGATAACAAGTTATGAAGGCCTTGGCAAGAGCTTTAGTCCGGACCATAAACCTAAAACAAGTTACAAAGGTTAGTCTAAAACTCCTACAGTTTATTTATCTTTGAAGCTACATGGTCCAGACTACCCTATGATTCAATTTTATTACAAGTAAAAATCAGACAGTCCGGAGACCCGACCAAAATATAAAACTAAACGTCCTCTCCAGACTGGAAACCCCCGAATCCAAAAAAACAACCCTAGCCTGTTAATCCGAACTTAGATATCAAAACAACTCAAAAACAACAACCAATTACAAACTCAAAACCTAGCCTATTAGTCCGGACTAAGTATCCAAGTGCGGACCCTAACAAAAAACCCTAATTCCAGAAACACTATCATTACAGGATCAAACACCAAAATATAGATAAAAACATATACATATACACATACATACAGCAAAACAACCAAAACAAAATACAAGAACACAGAAACACTACAACGAAACCATGAAAATCAAGAAAGAATCAGATTAAAGAAAGAAACAAAGAAAAAGAACAACACTTACAAGATTGATATAACGGAGTGACTGGGGACGACCAAGAAGCAACCACTGGCTAAGCTACAGCGACAGGCGGCGACGGCAAGAACAGCAAAGGAAACCTCCAGAGAAAGAAAGAAAAATAGAAGAACTAAAGAAGCAATAAAAAGAAAAAAAAAAGAACACAACACCTCCTTTTATAGGGGGGTTAAAAACTAAACAGCCACGCCACGTGGCACGATCCCAGCCGCCCATCACGACCGGTCATTATTGGAAAGTCATTATTACAGCACGTCTTTTGAAAAAGACAACTGTAACAATTCAAATAATTGGGGGGAAATTCCCCAAAACCGTTTCAACTTCCAAGTCCGGACTATGCAACTCAATTTAATCCAGACTGGGGGGCAAGAAAAGCTCAACTCCTGATAAGGACAACCACCCTAGTCCTGATCCGCCGAACTCAGCGCAATCCGGACTGGGGGCAAGAAAAGCTCAACTCCCGCTAAGGACAACCACCTTAGTCCTGACCCGCCGAACTCAGCGCAATTCGGACTGGGGGCAAGAAAAGCTCAACTCCTGATAAGGATAACCACCCTAGTCCTGATTCGCCGAACTCAGCGCAATCCGGACCGGGGGCAAGAAAAGCTCAACTCCTGCTAAGGACAACCACCCTAGTCCTGATCCTCCGAACTCAGCGCAATCTGGAATGGGGGCAAGAAAAGCTCAACTCCTGCTAAGGACAACCACCTTAGTCCTGATTCGCCGAACTCCACGAAATCCGGACTGGGGGCAAGAAAAGCTCAACCGCCGAACTCAGCGCAATCCGAACCGGGGGCAAGAAAAGCTCAACTCCTGCTAAGGCCAACCACCTTAGTCTTGATCCGCCGAACTCAGCGCAATCCGGACTGGGGGCAAGAAAAGCTCAACTCCCG
Organism: Apium graveolens; assembly: GCF_009905375.1. Lineage (NCBI taxonomy): Eukaryota > Viridiplantae > Streptophyta > Magnoliopsida > Apiales > Apiaceae > Apium > Apium graveolens. The sequence continues at coordinate 36,200,125 of NC_133652.1, forward strand.
CTAAGGACAACAACCTTAGTCCTGATCCGCCGAACTCAGCGCAATCCGGACCGGGGGCAAGAAAAGCTCAACTCCTGATAAGGACAACCACCCTAGTCCTGATTCGCCGAACTCAGCGCAATCCGGACTGGGGGCAAGAAAAGCTCAACTCCTGCTAAGGACAACCACCTTAGTCTTGATCCGCCGAACTCAGCGCAATCCGGACTGGGGGCAAGAAAAGCTCAAATTCTTTCAACGAAATAACCAAAACCTCACGTTCTACAAAAATACCCAAATTTACTCCCCCATCCAGAAAATCTACATAAGGGAGTGGGGGGCACATGATAATACATATAGCTCATGGGAGGGCTACTCCTAGGCCTTCAACTCCACGCAGCTCCTGGGAGGACTACTCCTAGGCCTTCAACTCCATACAGCTCCTGAGAGGACTACTCCTAAGCCCCTAATTCCACGCGACTCATGGGAGGAGTAGTCCCGCACAACACCACTCCCAATTAGCTCAGTCCCGCAAGCAGAACCCTGATAAACCCCAGCACGTGAGACGTTGGCCCAAGCACGTGACGGGGACAACTGTCACACATCAATCATGAGAATAATCAGGGCACGTGTCAGAGGATCCTCAGAACATTCCTCAACCAGTCCCGCGCTGACACGTGTAAGGCATCCACTCCCGCCAGGTGTCCTCCGCTCCCAGAACCAATGGCTACGATTCAAAGGTACCAACCCCAAAACCCTATCCTTGGGCTATAAATAGCCCAAGAAGGTAAGGCTTTGGGGTTAATCATTCTTTCACACTCATACACACACATAGCCACCCCGCATTCATATTCATCTTCATCTCCTCAAAAGCTAGTTCTTACTCTCACGCCGGAGGCGCCGCGGGACTCCAACCCCCCTTCCGGTGTTGTTTTGTAGGAACCCAACCACAGCTACACCTCTACAGCGGCGAAGGATCCAGGACGCCGTCGAAGGAGCAGCCCCGCCACCAGGAGTTATCACCCGCTATTTCTACACATTGATTTTTAAGGGGCTTCCCTGGGAACAAATCCGAGTTACGTGTGGCATAGCATACTGTAAGCATAGGAATCTATTCGACAAGGATGTCGAAAGAGGATTGGAAACCGAGAATTTACAAGAATTTGGCAGGTGCCTTAGCTGCCATGTAAAGAAAATGGGTATTTTACTACGGTGTTTCCACATGAGTTGGAAAATATGGAAGTGCAGAATCTATTTAATGAGAATAGATGAAGGTGGGACATGGATATAGTACACGATATTTGTAATGAACGTGATGCACAATTGATTAAACAATTACCAATTCCTCTTCAAAGTAGGGAGGACACATGGTACTCGATACTGGATACTGGATGAGAAAGGGGAATTTGGTGTAAAGAGTTGTAATAGAAGAATTCGTGGGGAAGTTGCATGTTTAGACAAAAGTTTTTGGAAAAAATTATGGAGATTAAGACTACCAAGAAAGATAACAAATTTCTTGTGACGAGTGTGTAAAAAAGTACTACCCACTGCTAGTGCTTTGGTGATGAAAAATGTTGCTGTGACAGAGGTTCGCAGTTGGTGTCATGTGGGTAGAGAAGATGATATACATGCTTTGCTTGAATGTAGCTTTGCTAGAGAGGTTTGGGAAGCTGTTGGTTTACAACAATGGGTGGCTGTAAGAAATAATGACACAGTACTTAAGGTGTTGAAACGTGTTTTTAATGCAGGCACGGGGGATCAGGGGCTTATGGTGGGATTATTATGTTGGAGTATTTGGTGTCGCAGGAATAAGTGGGTCTGGGATAAAGTAAGTATGTCTGTATTTAGTGTACGAGCTATGGCAATGAACCTGTTAGCTGATGACTGGAATCGGGCAAGAGAAGATGATTGCAAGTATAAAAACCCGCAACCAGGTGGTACAATGCACTGGTGTAAACCTCCTCTAGGTTGGGTTAAGGTGAATGTTGACGCAACTTGTAAGCCTTGAGTTGAATTCGTGGGAGTAGAGTGTGTAATGCGTGATGACGAGGGTAAGTTTGTACGAGCTAGAAGCAACAAAATACGTGGGATTATGCAACCAAGAATGGATGAGAGGCTTTGAGTTTACGATAGGCTTTAATCTGGGCAAAACAATAGAGGCATGATAAATGCATATTTGAATGTGATGCTAAGTTGGTAGTTGATGCGGTGAACGAACATAAAGGTAAAGGTAAGTCTATGTTTGACACGATCGTGGAGTATTGTTGCTATATGTTTAAATACTTTGAGGAAGTGTTAGTTACTTTTATTTGTAAATTTACTAATGTTGGAGCCTATAAAATAGCTCAGGCTGCTTATTTTGAGACAGATTTTCAGGAATGTCATTTTACTACTCTTGATTTTATATCTTGTAACCTTACTTTGGAAGAAATAAAATATACGCACGTACGTTATTATCAAAAAAAATTGGAAGGGAAAATATGAGAGGGGAGAGATATGTTAAAAAGGAGGGAAATAAATTTTTAATTGGTAGAAATAAAATAGGGCATGTATTGTGATGCTGTAAGGATAAGGCACTTGAAAAATGTCCTAATATTTTAAGACACATTTATGATAATGTTGAAACTATTATTTCTATTAATAACACTAAATTTTGATTTAGGACATGTTTTAAGACCTCTCTTGAACTTGCTCTTAGTACACACCTTGTTACGTGCACCAGAGTAGTTGTGCCATCATAATTCTCTTTTTAACACTTAATGGAATCTTGACCAATATCAAGTAGCTAGGCTGTCGTTAGGAACAAGGGAACGAAATATTAAGTTGTTTTTTTCGAAACTAATCGTACTTGCATTACTTAATACTTATCACTATCGAGTACATGATTGATAAAATCTGGGGGAGTGACAAACCTCTCATCACGGCCTGACAGTACTTGCAAGCAAATCGGCCACACAATTCGCAGACCGATAAACAAAGTTAACTAGCACCTGATGTTAACTAGCACCTGATCAATATCTTTTAAATCCTAAGACAAGCAGAAACTATTGTATGAAAATACGACTCTCCAGTTTGGCCATTACAAGCCAAAGCTAGCACCTTCGAGTCTGTTTCAAACCTGCAGCACTGAAAATCGAGAGACGATCCATGAAATTGCTTCCTTAAGGCTGATGATCTTTCTTAACAAATTTACAAGCAGCGCATACATATTTTTCTATATTTTAATTTTGGGTAATGTATGTTTTAATGTTAAATTTGCCAAAATCAACCGACATACAATAAGATCTTAATTTTGTTATTTTGCCAAAACCCCATGTTTGTGAATGCAGGGAGGTCTTGTTAAACTGTTCCTCTAATTTTAATTTGATCAGAACTCCATAACTAGTTCTGTAATTTGATAACAACCCCTTAAGTGGCTTCTGTACTGAATACATAACCCTCTGTACCTATGTAATGGGAACATGCAAAATGCAGAACTATGATGTTTGCTATGTTCTTATTCGTATACTCAACTCTTGATGTCTCTCTCTCCTCTAGCTAGTCCCTAACCAAACCCCTGCTATCAAGATGAAACACAAACTATTATCGAAAGAGAACAGCGTCATGGATCTGCATGAATCCATACTAGTCAATATTCTAATATTTCCTCCCCTACAATACATCATCAGGTGCAGATCTCTGTAAAAACTGGTCCAAGTAAATTTCCCTACCCTATTTTATAGAAATTTACGATTCAACTAAAAAATCAGCCCCTGTTCATCTCCTGATTGAGGATAGATCTCTTCTCATGATGAAACCCAACAATTTATTCTTCGTAAAACTTGATGATGTTGCATGCACCGCCATGAATTCTCCTGCAGATTTTGTAGTTGCTAAGAAAACTCGGTTTTCTTTAAAAATTTTAGACTATCGTCACGATCCTTCTTCATATATGCTCACTGTTTACACTACTTGTAGTTTTAGAGGTTGTATAGCTGCAGGTAAATATGATGGTAAGTTTGAAACACCAGTTATATACTCATATCGTGTCACATATTGAACCCCGTAACAGGTCAGCACATTCTTGTGGATGATAATACAAATAGTTACCGGTGGCTGTCATGTGCTTTACCAGTTCAAGTTTTTGTATTTCATCCTTAATAATATTCAATGGAAGTTGTCGAAGTTCACATACAAACTATTGGGACAAATTTGTGGAGGGGCATGGGAGGAATCCCCTTTAATCCAACGCAACAATCGCCTTCCCACTTATGTAAATGGATTATATCATTGGATCGACCCTAAGCGACATGTAATTTTCTCTTTCAACGCGGAAGAAGAGGTATTCAAGCAAATCAAAACTCCCTCTCGTGTTAAGTCTTTTATCAGTTCGAACCTTGGACTACTAGATGATTGTCTTTGCATATGTATGAAGTACTTTAATATCATTGAGTTGTGGGTGATAACTGAGTAGGGTGATGAAAAATCATGGACTTTCAAGTTTCTTCTTTGTAATCTTGAAATTGGTACTCCTGACAGAATAGTAGAGCCTCTGAAACGTCTGGAAAATGGAGATATATATATATATATATATTGTGCTACTATGTCATCCTTGCTATGCCATATGTTATAATCCAACTACAACAAGTCGCAAATTTGATGAGAAAGCGTCTCTCAGGTACACCTACCTTGTCCATATATTCCGAGGCTTAAAAGTGTGCTTCCTGCCAGCACGTAGTGCATAGATATGTTTTGTTTAGCTTAGCGGATTGAGATGTTGAGTATTGAGTACTGTGTTACTGTACTTGAGTACTAATATGCTATTGGAGTTGATCTTTATTATCTATCATAGCGCTCTTGTTACTGTGACATGGTAAGTTAATTTGTTAAATAGTGTGAATTCAAGCTCGAAAATATCATTTCTTCCTAATGTATGGTTGATAAGCTGCATATTTAGATGACCTTCTAGCTAGTGAGATGGTAGTACTATCTTTAAATTTACAGCATCTTTTCAGTAAACACAAGCTAAACGAAGTTCGAAATTTATACTGGGTGCTAAAATTTACAATTTCAAACCAAGAGAAACTTGTAATTATTATATATTTATATAATTAATTAATTTAAGAAATAGGGTAACTGTATTTCAATTAAATGAAGTCAAAAATACTGACAAACTGCAATTTTACCAGATCCAAGGATAGGTAGATAAGTATCACAATCATAACCAAGTCGTCATGCAGGAACTATGAATATGATATGATGAATAGATTTCTGTATGAAATTTCAAACTCTAAGACCGAGTTTTCTCACTTACCACCAGCTTGATAAAAAGTTTATCCTGAAAATGAGAAACAAAAAACTCCAAGAAATCTTCGTAACTATGAACTCCAGCTTTCTTCAATTCATCCTTCTCTCTGCTTTACTATTATTAGCAACCTCGCTGATACCCAAAAACAGCACAGCTTATGCATATTTGAATAACGTCACAGACCGACAGGCTTTACTTTCTTTTAAGGCTTCCATAAGAAATGATCCCTCAGAATTTCTCGGCTCGTGGAACGATTCTGTCCACTTCTGTCTATGGCAAGGCATTATATGCAACCACAGACATCAGAGAGTAATGGCGCTACACCTCTCAACTCAACAACTGGATGGTACTTTGTCTCCTTATATCGGAAACCTTTCCTTTCTTAGAGCAATTTACCTTGACAGAAACAACTTACGTGGTTCCATTCCGCCAGAGATTGGTAAACTGTTTCGCCTACGATATCTTCACCTAGGAAACAATTTTTTACGAGGTGAGTTTCCAATGAATTTAAGTCACTGTTCGGATATTAAAAATATCAGTATTGAAGAAAATAATCTTCAAGGAAAATTGCCTACTGAATTCATATCTTGGTCTAAACTAACTGTCTTTAATGTAAGGAAAAATCATTTAACCGGATCAATCCCTTCTTCTTTTGGGAATTTGTCATCTCTTGTTCTCCTTGATCTTGGCAGTAACAGTCTAACAGGGACTATCCCTTTAGAAGTTGCTCACCTTTCGAATTTAGAGATTCTTCGATTGTCAGTTAACAATTTGTCAGGTAGGGTTCCCCTGCCACTTTACAATAGCTCGTCTCTCTATTCTGTTAGCCTATCTCAAAATGACTTAGAGGGAAGGCTTCCAACAGATTTGGGCTTGACCCTTCCTAACCTGCAAAACTTCATTGTCGGAGAGAATAGATTTTCAGGGCCTTTTCCACCATCCATAACTAATGCTTCAAAGCTTGTTCGTTTTGACATACCATATAACAGCATTAATGGTCCTCTACCAAAAGATTTAGGAAGGCTTTTGAGTCTTCAATGGCTGAACCTGGGCCATAATCAACTTGGGTATAATCAGCCGCGTGATGGCTTAACCTTCCTCGACTCTTTAGTCAACAGTACACGCCTAAAGTATTTGGGTCTATTCGAGAATGGTTTAAGCGGGGAGCTCCCAAATTCCATTGTCAATCTCTCAACAACATTAGATCAACTTGACTTCTTCACGAATAATATCTATGGAAGCATACCCCAAGACATTGGGAAACTCTTCAACATGACAAGAATCTTGTTGGATCAAAACATGTTAACCGGAAGTATTCCTGAATCAATTTGTAAAATATATAAGTTGGGACATCTGCGGTTAGGTGACAACAACATTTCAGGTGTAATTCCATCCTGCATAAGCAATTTTTCTGGAATACTTATTCTCAGTTTAAAAGATAACATGCTTCACGGAAGCATACCTACTACCTTGTATAATATCTCATCCTTACAAGGGTTGAGCCTTTCCAGCAACCACCTTAGCGGCGTGATACCTGAGCAAATTATTGGACTTTCTTCTCTCAATCTTGGTCTTCACTTACATCAAAATCTATTGACAGGGCCACTACCATCTAACATCGGAAGGTTAATACATCTTATTGAACTACGTCTCTCCGATAACAAATTTACGGGAGAAATACCCTCTAGTCTGGGAGATTGTACAATGTTGGACGGTTTAGACATGAAAGGAAACCTTTTTCACGGTAGAATTCCATCTTCTTTCAAATATTTAAAGAGTCTTGAGTTCCTAGATCTTTCAGCTAACAATATGTCAGGGAATATCCCACACTTCCTTGGAGAGTTGAATCTATTGAGATATCTAAATCTGTCACAAAATAAACTTGGAGGTGAAGTGCCTAAAAATGGTGTGTTCTCAAATTTGACTGCTTTTTCAGTTGTTGGGAATAATCAGCTTTGTGGAGGTATTCAAGAATTGAAATTGCCTGTTTGTCCTGCAAACATATTAAAGTCTAAGAAAAAGAAATTTCCATTGAAAATTGTTCCCCTGGTGGTTATTTTACCTGTTGCGGTCTTGTTAGCATGTTGTGCCTTGCTTAGTTATCGACATCGAAAATCAACACACATGAATGCCCATGTCATGGTACTGCATGACGACCACTACCCTAGACTTTCATACCAAGATCTTGTACTAGCTACAAATGAATTTTCTGTAAAGAATTTGCTAGGTGAGGGAAGATGTGGTTCGGTTTACAAAGGATATTTTGAGTCAATGAAACAATATCTTGCTGTGAAAGTACTGAATATTGAAGCACACGGAGCTTACAAAAGTTTCTTGGCAGAATGTGAAACATTGAGGAATCTTCGTCACCGGAATCTCATTAAGATCATCACAACTTGCTCTAGCATGGATTCTACTGGCAAAGACTTCAAGGCATTAGTGTTTGAGTACATGCCAAATGGGAGTCTAGAGAAGTGGTTATATCCAATTCCATCCGAGCAAAGAAATTTGACTTTACTCCAGAGACTGAATATTGCCATCGATATGGCATTGGCGGTAGAATACCTACACCACCGTGGTCCAGCAAGAATTATTCATTGCGACATAAAGCCAAGTAATATTCTACTTGATGAAGAGTTTGTTGCTCGTGTTGGTGATTTTGGTTTGGCCAGATTTTTCTTGAGCAGTGCAGGTGACATCAATCATGCACATACAAGTTCAACTGGTGTTCGAGGGACAGTTGGATACATTCCTCCAGGTGATTGTTATGCTTATTATTTGTTTAAATGAGATACCACGCTGATATTATATACTTAGCATGACTCTGCATAAGATCATATTCAAGCGATATTTTTGTAAAAGCACAATTGATTTACAACAATTTCTAAATAAAATACCCATAACCATTTTGTTTTGCAGAGTATGGAATGGGGGAAGAGATATCTACTGAAGGAGATGCGTATAGTTTTGGAATTCTATTACTAGAAATGTTCTCCGGGAAAAGACCTACAAGTAGCAGCATTTTGGAGGAAAATGCAAATAATCTTCATGACTACATCAGAAACGCGTTATCTCATGAAGTGATGGAGATTGTGGATCCCCGAATCATGTTAGATCAAGAAGACCATGGCACGAGGAAGAATGAATCAGTTAACAGTTGTCAGTTATCCAGTAAGATGAAAGCTTGTTTGGCTTTAATATTTGAAGTTGGGATTTTATGTTCAGTCGAAACACCAAGGGAACGCATCGACATTAATGTTGCTCTTAAGAAGCTGCATGTGGCAAGGGAGAAGCTTCTGAAGTAAACTAGGTAGTGTAGATTAGTGTTATCGTATATATATATAGAGTTAAATGCATAAAGTTGGCTAAAATTTCACTAAATCCGCAAAATGTTGGCTAGTGTTTAAAAATAATTTTTCAATGGCTTTTGTTATCTTCGGCCTTTAAATTGGTGGCTCCTGTCACTGCCCGTTAAGTCTGTGCCGTTAAGTGTTTAAAAAATAAAAAATTAAAGGGTATTTCAGAGATTTTAGTGGAATAAAGGCGGCAAAAGATTATACTTATATCCTAGTAGTTGTTAATGGCGCAAAAGAGTAATATCATAAGTGCAAATGCGTAGTTGGGTTATATCTGTACATTTACTCATTCATCACTTTCTCTGTACGAAGCTGTAGCTAAGAAGAAGAAGAAGAAGAATAAATGGCAAAAGGTATGGGTCTCTACTCCGACATCGGCAAGAAAGCAAGAGGCAATCACTGTATTATATACTCAATTTCATTTTTGTACACTTATATTACGTATGTATGGTAATAGCCTTGAATCAAATTGAAATTTAGTTATAATGGGATTTTGGTTATGTACATGTAGATCCTTTGTGCATAGACTACCACTCGCAAAGTTAACTGCTTTGCCTGCATTCCCGTTTTATTATATCTTCCCTCACAACAAACTAAAACTCAAACAGAATATGTATTAATGTAAAGCAATCTTAACTGGTTAACCATTAGTCTTGATTCCCATAATTTGCGATGACAGTGTATGTTTATGTTGTTCCAAATGAATCCCAATAGATAAAATGTAATAAACGTCGAAGTACTCTGTTCATCTGCTAATTAACAAGGATGGCCAGGCTTGCATTTGAGAGCACCTGCATAACGTTTAAGTCTGCCACCAAAACTTCCCGGTTTTTCTTATCAAACTCTTTTTTATCTCTCTCCATCCCTCCCCCCTCTTTCTCTCTTTTCTCTCCCTCTCTCTTCCGCTATCTACCTCTTTCTCTTTCTTCTCTCCTTCTCTTTCTAATAGGGCTGAACAAAACCGAACCGAAACCGAACCAAACCTTTTTCAAAAATTCCGGTTACTTCGGTTTTTCGGTTTGAACCAAAATAATATTGGTCCGGTTCGGTTTTTCTGAAAATCAATTCTGTTTAACCGAAATAACCGAAGTATGCATATATATATATGAATTATATTTTTTATCTATATAATACAATATAATAAATATAAGTAAAAGAACATACTGAGACTGGCATTCATTACACATTACATACACGGCCACACAGACTAAATGACCTAATTACAAACACATACCTTATTCGGCTTATCGGCTACATAATCTAGAATTCCAGATCGACACATATGATTCACGGATCACCGACCTTATCAAAGATTCTTCTAATCTTCTTCGAAACAGAAACATGTATGATGCTATCAATTATAATTAATTCTCATTCTTCTTAGAAAAGTAAATTTGTTCTAATTTAGTTATATATGGTCTTCGATTATAGTTTCTTGAGTTATATCCTGCATTCACAGTTTCACACAGGTATGTATACATATATGTATGTATAAATATAGGTTTATCAATTTTGTTAATTTTGCTTGCTGAATTTAGGTTTATTGTTCACTTGTAACTTGCTTATGCAACTTGAATACTGAACAATGTCACAATCGCAACATCAGACTGTTGAGACTGAGACGAGAGACTCCACGATCCAAATAGTCAGGCAACCTCTCCAAAAAGGAAAAGAAAGCCCTAAAAAAAAGGTCGCTTGTATAGGATCATTTTGACAAGTTTACGGAGGCAGATGGGACTAAGAAAGCCAGGTGCAAGTATTGTGGTAAGGAGTATTGTTCTAATAGTAGTTCAAATGGCACTTCATCACTTAATGCACACCTTAAAATTTGTAAAAAACTTCCAGTTAGTGGTGAATCGAAGCAAACACAACTATCTTTGTAACCGATAGGAGAAAACGAGAGCATTCTAAGAAATTGTTTTTTGATCAAAAAGCTTCTCGGAATAAATTAGCTTCTATGATTATTATTGATGAGCTTCCGTTTAGATTTGTCGAAGGTGAGGGGTTTATTGAATTTATGCGAACTACTCAACCTCCTTTTAAGGTCTCGTCTCGTTTTACCATCGCACGAGATTGTTATCAAAATTTTTTGGATGAAAAGAAAAGGTTGACTACATAATTTTAAGATGTCTGGGTCAAAGAGTACATATCATCACAAACACTTGGACTTCAATACAAAAGATTAATTATATGTGCATCATGACTCATTACATTGATCAAAATTGGAACTTGCATAAGAAGATAATTAACTTTTATCCAATAGAGGATCATAAAGGTGAGCTCTTAGCTAGGGATATTGATTTGTGTTTGAAAGAATGAAGAATTTCAAAAGTGTTTGCAATAACGGTTGATAATGCAAGTTCAAACTACACTTGTATTCAATTTTTTAAAGATAGGTTCTCTTTTAGCGGATGTGATTTCTTGAAAGGAAAATATATGCACCTGAGATGTATTGCACACATAGCTAATTTCATTGTGAATGATGGATTTCAAGAACAAGAACCATCGGTTGTGAGAGTGAGAAAGACGGTTAGGTTTGTGAGGCAATCTCCGGCTAGAATAACCAAATTCAAGGAATGCACTGACTTAAAAAAAATTGCTTGCAAATCTATGTTATGCTTAGATGTAAAGAAAATATGGAACTTCACTTATTTAATATTAAATGTTGCTCAAAAATTTCAAAATGTATTTGAATTGTTTGAAGTACTGGATCCATACTATGTAAAGGAGTTAAATGAGGCCTATAGGGTGCCTACTTCTTGGGATTGGGGTAATGTTAGAAGGTTAGTGGATATCTTAGTTTATTTTTATGAACTAACCTTGAGAATTTCGGGTTCTTTGTATGTGACATCTAATATATTCTATCATGAAATTAGTAATGTTAATTACTTGTTGAAAGAATGGATGAGTAGTGATGATGATGAGGTGAGGTCGATGGGTGAAAAAATGAAAGATAAGTATGATAAGTATTGGGGTGATGTGCATAAAATGAACAAACTTATCTATGTGGCGGTGGTTGTTGATCCTAGGTACAAATTAGAGTTTATTGAGTTTGCACTTTGTGAAGAATATGGAAAAGATGTTGGTTGGAAGTTGGCTAGTGACACAAGTCTAGTGATAAGAGAGTTATTTGAAGAATATAAAACGAATTATCAACCTAAAACTACCCAAGGTAATCAAGAAACTCAAACTTCTAGCACATCTTCAATAAATTCAAGTACATCTTCAAGAACACAATCGGTATTGGGAGCTCGATTCATGAGACAAAAAATGGAAAGTGGAGATGTAGAATCTAAGAGTGAATTGAATATCTATCTTAAAGAGAGTGTGTATATTACGAAAGATAATGATGAGTTTGATATTTTGGAATGGTGGAAAGTGAATTCAAGTAGGTTCCCCATCCTCTCACAACTTGCTCGTGATGTACCAGCGATTCCTATATCAACCGTAGCTTCGGAGTCCGCTTTTAGTACGAGTGGAAGAATACTTGATCCATATAGGAGTTCTTTGTCGCCTAAAGTTGTTGAGGGTTTGATTTGTGCTCAAGATTGGTTGCGGTCGGCCAAGCGACCAAAAACAATTGAAGAAGATATAGATGACCTTGAGAAAATTGAGGAAGGTATTTTATCATGTGATTTGCTATTTAAATATAATTTCATTCGTTAGCGTGCCCATTTTGATTGCATTTATATGTCATTTCCTTTTACAGCTTTTTCTGCCCTTTCTCTAAATGTGAACAAGGAGGTAAACAATGCAGGGGCAACTATTGACTTGGACAAATTGGTATGGGTATGATTTTCAATATGTTTTCTACTGTAACTTTTAATCTGCGTAAATGTTACTATACTGCCATTTATAAGATCTAGTCAACCTGCATAAATTTTAATGTCATGTTCCTTTTAATGTCATGTTGTCCTGTCCTGTAACTTATGTCCTGCTGCTATATTATTTAAAGAATTTATTTTGTTCTTTTCTATCTCAGGCCTTGCTGTTCTGGTTTTGCCAATATGGGATGCACCTAGCAAGCGAGTTCCAGGTATAATTCTATCAGTTCTGCAAGAGTAGCAGTGTGCAAACAAGTTGTTTGAAACAACCATGGATGTTTCTTTAACCTTCTGTAATTTTACAATTGCAACTGACTTTTCATATTTTGATAAGTCGTTATGACAACAACATTATAGATATGTGGTCAAATAATTATAAATGAGTGCACAAGGGAATAAAATTTCCCTACCGAGAACTAGAAGTACTTTAAGCTTTTCTATGGTTAGACGTTTGAATTTATTTAGCAGAAAGCGGGAAAAATAGTTATGGACTCTCAGCTTAGCAAAATATTAGATGAGCAACTTGGGATTGCAATAAAATTGTGATTCTAGTGCCTTTTGACAACTCAAATTATCAAACATTTCATGCATATTACCCTTAGAGTCCAAGTTGAGTTGGACAGGTTTTTCTGTGAATACTGTATATATCTGTTGAACCTTGGGACTTAAACAGGTGCAGTAAAGTTTATTTTTCTCGTCAACATAATCCTTTAAAACATCTTGCCCCTGATTACTTTCATCTCATTTTTTCTAAAGTTATACTAAACATACTTATTTGTTGCGAAATTGAAATGCTTTTATTTTGATCGTTAATGGTCTAAAGAAATTAAATAATTACTTTACTGATGTTATGTGCAATAGTTCAGAATGATCGACTAATATTTATCATTATCATGAACTAGCCCATGGTTTTCTTCCTCAGAATTGTGAGTGCAAAATAGAAGTAATCAGAGTATCAGATTTATGTTAAATTTTTTGTATGTTCATTATCATGTTTACTTTGTCTGCTGTAAATAAGCATTATCTGATCATACATTTACTTTGTTTTGCAATATAATTGATCCGTGATCACACATTTTAAACTTCTTAATACATTTATCAAGTTCCAAGCAGGGGTTCCAGGCTGAGAGACTGAGAGTGCTAGCTAATCACGTGTACTGTTGTCTGCTGCAACTACTTTTATTTTTGTGTTGGATTGGATTTGTGTAACTGAACTTTTGAAATTTGAAGACATAATTTGTGACCCTATATTTTAGTTTGTAAACTTTAAAATTTAATTAATGTGACCTGAGATCTTTAGTTTGTAAACTTTAATATTTTAACTTTCTATTTGTTTACTTTTATTAAGTCGTGTACATGATCTTCAATTTATCATTTTATCTTGCCTTTTTTAATTTCAATTTTGAAGTGGTCGTAAGAACTAAAAATCTAAGATGCAACTTCATTTTTGTTGCAAAAACAAAATGTTAAATTATTTCGGTTTTCATAAACCGAACCGAATAAATCAAAATAATTCGTTTCGGTTTTCAGTTTGGTTTATGCGTAAGTTGGTTCGGTTCGATCATAAAAAAATTATCATTTCGGATTTCGGTTAATTCGCTTCAGTTAGGTTTCTAATTGAACCGACCGAATGGTCAATCCTACTTTCTATATATATATATTTGCCTTAAAGTATTTTTACTATATTATTATATGTGGTTTTTATATATACATACACAATATAAATGTTACTTCTTTTAAAAAACCCAAAATATCCCTGCTCCGTTGATACCGTTAGTGTGGACTTGACGGGCGCGACCATTTCAAATGGCGGAAGATAACAATGACCACTAAAATGTTATTTTTAAATATCCACCAATATTTTGCGAATTTAGCGAAAATTTAGCCACCTTTATGCATTTAACTCATATATATAATATACTTAATATACTATAATGTTGTTATACTATAACGGGGTATAATTTGGTATAACCTTTTTTGGTTGCTTTGGTTATTCCTAATTATGACTCTTAGATCTTAATCAGATGATCATGACGGTTAGATCTAAATACCAAAATAATATACAATACTCAAGAACTAAGTTCGATTATCACCAACAATAAATATTATATTATTATTTATAGACTGCCCAAGTTCCCAATGTTCGAATCCTGCCAACAACAAATATTTATATTATTATTATTTATAAACATACTAATAAGGTTAATGAGATGATCAGGACCGTTAGATCTAAATACCAAAATAATATACAATACTGTTAGGAATATGTGTATTAGTTTGATGATAAGTTAAACAAAACACTTAAGTAGAAATCTAGTGTATGTAGCCTCAACGGATAAGACCATCTTGGCTATCCGTTGAAGGAGTAGCTTTACTTAGCAATAAGTTTAGTATTGTAGCACATTTCATTCTCTGGATTCAAGTTGTAATTCTTAGATGTTGTAGGAAATTATCAGTAATGTTGACTACTAGTGGATATGCAAATAGGAGGGCTAATTGTAAATATTTCATGCCTTGTAATTTTGTATAAGTGAAGAAGTATCAACGGATATTGAAGACCTTCAACGGATAAGAAACAAAGCTTCAACGAATGTCTCTAATGCTTCAACGGATAATATCCATCAACGGATAAGTGCTTCAACGGATAAAGACTTCAACTGATAATGCATCAACGGATAAAACTTCAACGGATAAAGCCTCAACGGATAAGACATCAACAGATGAAAGCTTCAACGGATGCTTAGTTCATTAGCAGTTGATCGTGACAATTCACAAGCTGACAGAGGCACATGGGCTAACAGAGACAAACTGGAATGTGGAAACCTCTAGGAGGAATCAAGAAAATGCAACATTTCCATTCTGATGCAAACAAGGAAGTATTCAAAGATCTACAGCCAAGCCTAAATTGCATTTGATAGAGAAATGAAGAAGAAACATGTGAAGAATCTTTTTAATTATATTTTACAGTTTTGTCTTCACTTGTAAACTTGGTGATATATAAACCAAGTAGCAGCTAGTAATTAGATATGAATTTTCCTGAGCTGTTTAGAAATATCCAGAGAGAAAATCATCTAGTTTGTACTAGGAAGCAGCTGTGATTTAATTCTTTGAATCACAGATTTTCTGAAATAACACATCTCTGGTGGAACAACAAATCCACCAGAAAAGTTTTTAAGTTCTTTGTGTTCTTTACATTTGTGTTTGAATATATATCTGTCTGTATTAGCTTCAAGCAATTCACACACTTGTTCTAAAAAACACTTAGCCTTAGAAACTGCTCAAAACTTGAAAAAGTTTTAAGATTTACATTCAACCCCCCTTCTGTAAATCTCATTGTTAGTCCACTGGGAATAACAATTGGTATCAGAGCAAGCTCTTAACATTCAAAGAGTTTAAAGATCTATTATGCTAACATCATGAGTAAGAAGGATATTGGTGTAAAGATTCCAATCCTGGAAAGAGATAACTATCATCACTGGAAAATGAAGATACATTTACATCTTCTCTCTCAAGATGAAAGCTACATCAACTGCATTGAAAATGGTCCTCATATCCCACACAAGGTGGCCACAACTGCTACTGCAACAGTTGCTGTTAGACAGTCTATTCCCAAGCCAAAAGCAGAATAACTGTTGAAGATATTGAAGAGGTCCACAAGGACAAGAAAGCCGTGAACATTCTGTTTAATGGTCTGGATCAAGATATGTTTGACAATGTTATCAACAGCCAAACTGTTAAGGAAGTTTGGGATACTGTGCAGCTTATCTGTGAAGGCACTGAGCAAGTTAGAGAAAACAAAATGCAGCTTCTCATTCAACAGTATGAATATTTTTACTTTGAAGAAGGAGAATTATTGAATGATACCTTCAACAGATTTCAGAAACTGTTGAATGGATTGAAGCTGTATGGGAGAATTTACCAAGTCAAGGACTCCAATTTAAAATTTCTAAGGTCTCTACCAAAGGAATGGAAGCCTATGACTGTTTCTCTAAGAAATTCTCAAGATTATAAGGACTTCACACTTGAAAGATTATATGGAATTTTGAAGACATATGAACTTGAGATGGAGCAAGATGAGCTGTTGGAAAAGGGAAAGAGAAAAGGAGGATCAGTTGCACTTGTAGCTGACAGTGAAAAATTTGAAGCCAGGAATGAGGAAAAGACAATGCCAAGTCTCAAAATTGGCACAAGCAAATCAGAATCAAGCAAGGGTAAAGAGCAAGTAGCTGAGGATGAAGACAATTCCAGTCAGGATGACTCTGATGATATTGATGAACATCTGGCCTTTCTGTCCAGGAGGTTTGCAAAGATGAAGTTCAGGAAAAATACAAAATTCATTAAGACAAACAAAAACATGGTGGACAAATCAAAGTTCAAATGTTACGACTGTGGCATTAGTGGACACTTTGCAAGTGAGTGTAGGAATCCAACTTCTGATAAAAAGAAATTTGAGCAAGTTGATTACAAAAAGAAGTATTTTGATTTGCTCAAACAAAAGGAAAGAGCTTTTCTCACTCAAGATGATTGGGCAGCAGATGGGGTCAATGAAGATGATGATGTGGAATATGTCAACCTAGCCCTGATGGCTAATTCTGATGAAAATGAAACTAGTTCATCAAGTAACCAGGTAATTACTACTGATCTCTCTCAGCTTTCTAAACATGAATGCAATGAAGCCATAAATGATATGTCCAATGAATTATATCATTTGCGTGTTTCACTTAAATCACTAGCTAAAGAAAACACTAGGATCAAAGAGAATAATATGTTTTTAAGTGATAGGAATGCTGTGTTAGAGAATAAGTAATTGAGCTTGAAAAGATTAAACTTAAATGCTTGACTGTTGAGATTGAACTAGAAGAAGCTGTTAAGAAGGTAGAAATTCTTTCTAAACAGTTAGAAAGTGAGCAAGAGGTAATCAAGGCCTGGAAAACATCTAGGGATGTTAGTGTTCAAATTGCCAAGGTTCAGGGAATTGAATCATTCTGTGAGGATGCCTGGAAGAAAAACAAAAAGGAGTTAGAATTAATTGATGGATTGTCAACGGATGTGGAATCAACAGATGATGAAAGTTATTCGTTGAAGGAAGAAAAGGAGCATCCGTTGAAGGCTCATCAATTAAAACAGGCAAGTAATTTTAAAAATAAAAACCTTAATAAGAAGAATGATTCAACTCTCAAGAACTTTGTCAAAGAAGGAGCTAGCACATCCAAAGATGCCAGTAAGGTGAATATAGGACACATGACTTTGGATCAGCTGAAAAATAGGCTTAAGTTGGTTGAGGATAAGAAGGAAATTAAAAGAAAATCTAAAAGAAATGGGAAGGTAGGGATTAATAAACATAACAATTACACACCTGATAGGTATGCTCCTAGAAAAAGCTGTGTGCATTGTAAAAGTGTTAATCACCTATCTGATAATTGCAAATCTGTTAAAAATGCTCCCATGCCTTCAAATCCCTCCATGCCTAACATGTCTATGTCACCTCTGCATGCTATGCCTGTTATGTCTCATCAGAATCCCCATGCACATTTTGCAAACATGCCATATATTAATAATCCTTATTTTACTGCATTTAGTATGCCTCAAATGCCATACAATATGCCTATGTGGAATAACATGGTTGCACAATCCATGCCTTATCAAATTCAATCAAATGTGCTAAGTGATTCTGTGACTAACCCTACACTTCAACCAACCACATCTGAGATCAAGGTTGACCCAAAGTTACCTAAGTCAAAAGATGCAGGAGGAATGAAGTCTAGGAAAAAGACTAACAAGGCTGGACCCAAGGAAACTTGGGTACCAAAATCAACTTGATTGATTTTGTTGTGTGCAGGGAAAAAGAAGGAATCTATGATACTTGGACAGTGGCTGTTCAAGACACATGACAGGAGATTTCACCCTGCTCACAGAGTTTAAGGAGAGAGCTGGCCCTAGCATAACCTTTGAAGATGACAACAAAGGATTCACTATGGGATATGGCTTGATTTCAAAAGAAAATGTCATCATTGATGAAGTTGCATTGGTTGATGGTCTCAAACACAACTTATTGAGCATCAGTCAACTATGTGACAGAGGGAATACTGTTTCCTTCAATTCTGAAGCCTGTATTGTCACAAGTAAGAAGGACAATAAAGTGGTTCTAACTGGAGTTAGAAAAGGAAATGTGTACCTAGCTAACTTCAACTCTACAGATGCAGAATCCATTACTTGTCTTTTCAGCAAAGCAAGTGCAGTTGAAAGTTGGCTATGACACAAGAAGCTGTCCCATTTGAATTTCAAGACAATGAATGATCTAGTCAAAAAGGACTTAGTTAGAGGAATGCCTCTAGTGGAATTTGCAAGGGATGGATTGTGTGATGCTTGTCAGAAAGGAAAGCAAAAGAAAGTATCATTCAGTAAGAAGCTTGAATCTGCAATTGACGAACCATTACAACTGCTACACATGGATCTTTTTGGACCAGTCAATGTATTGTCAATTTCAAGGAAAAGATATTGCCTAGTGATTGTAGATGATTTCTCAAAGTTTTCATGGGTCTATTTTCTTGGATCAAAGGATGAATCTAGTGAAATCATTATCAATCATATCAAGCAAGTCAACAATCATCCTGATTTCAAAGTAAGGAATATTAGGAGTGACAATGGAACTGAGTTTAAAAATTCAACCATGAAGTTGTTTTGTGAAGAAAATGGGATCATACATGAGTTCTCAGCTCCAAGGACTCCACAACAAAATGGTGTGGTGGAAAGGAAGAACAGATCACTAATTGAAGCTGCAAGGGCAATGCTTGAAGAGTCAAAACTCCCAACTTACTTTTGGGCTGAGGCTGTTAACTGTGCAAGTTACACTCAGAATGTTTCTCTAATCAATCAGGCAAAAGGCATGACTCCCTATCAATTATTCAAGAGAAGAAAACCAACTTTAAACTTTCTGCATGTCTTTGGTTGCAAATGTTACATCTTAAGGAATCAATCTGATCACAAAGGAAAGTTTGATGCAAAGGCTGATGAAGGAATATTTGTTGGTTATTCTGCTGGAAAATCATATAGGGTCTACAATCTAAGAACCAACATTGTCATGGAATCTGTGCATGTTGTGTTTGATGATAAAAAGATTGATGGACTAACAGATGAGGGACATCATGAAGGATTCAAATTTGACAACATTGAGATATATTGTGATGATAGTGAAGATGAGAATGATGAAGAAGGCATCTCAAGAAGAATTCAGAATCTGCCTTTGGATAATGCACATAATGCTGTATCCGTTGAAAGTCATAATTCAGCTTCCGTTGAAAGAAGCAATGCAGCATCCGTTGAAAGACAAAGTGCATCATCCGTTGAAGTTCATAATGAAGCATCCGTTGATCACAGTCTGTCAACGGATAATTAATTCACTTCATCAGTTGATAGAGCCCCCAATTCCTTTCAAAGGATCAGCAACTCAGGGGGAGTTTCAACCAATCAACATTCTATCTCACATCATGACAATACTGAGGCAACCTCATCTAGAGCTAATCTACCACCTCAAAGGAAATGGACCAAGAATCACCCTTTTGAACTGATCATTGGCGATGCTACATCTAAAGTGCAAACTAGAAGGGCTACTCAAGATGAATATCTGTATAGTAGCTTTCTATCACAGGAGGAACCTAAGAGAGTGGAAGAAGCTCTATTGGATCCAGATTGGATTTTAGCAATGCAAGAGGAGCTAAACCAATTTGAAAGGAACAAAGTATGAAAGCTGGTACCCAAGCCAAAGAACAAGAGTTCTATTGACACAAAATGGGTATTCAGAAACAAGATGGATGAAAATGGCATTGTCATAAGAAATAAAGCCAGATTGGTTGCTAAAGGCTATTCTCAACAAGAAGGAATAGATTTTGATGAAACATTTGCTCCAGTTGCCAGACTTGAGGCCATCAGAATCTTTCTAGCCTATGCAGCCCATGCCAATTTCAAAGTCTATCAAATGGATGTCAAGAGTGCATTTCTAAATGGGGAATTGGAGGAAGAAGTTTATGTAAGCCAACCTCCAGGATTTGAAGATCCAAACTTTCCAGACTATGTGTATTATCTGTTGAAAACACTCTATGGACTAAAGCAAGCACCTAGAGCCTGGTATGAGACTTTGTCAAAATTCCTTCTAAATAATCACTTCACAAGAGGTACTGTTGACAAAACTCTCTTCTTTAGAAATGTTAATGGCTCTAAAATACTTGTTCAAATTTAT
The DNA here is from genome assembly GCF_009905375.1 of Apium graveolens. Taxonomy (NCBI): domain Eukaryota; kingdom Viridiplantae; phylum Streptophyta; class Magnoliopsida; order Apiales; family Apiaceae; genus Apium; species Apium graveolens. Next base: position 36,220,804 of record NC_133652.1, read on the forward strand.
GTAGATGATATTATATTTGGATCTACAGATGATAAGCTTTGTAAAAAGTTTGCTAAGTTAATGCAAAGTAAATATGAAATGAGCATGATGGGAGAGCTAACTTATTTTCTTGGTTTACAAGTTAAACAAGTTAGTGATGGAATTTTCATTAGTCAAACTAAATATATTTATGATCTTTTAAAGAAGTTTGACTTAATGGATTGTTCATCTGCAAAAACTCCCATGGCCACTGCCACCAAGCTTGAATTAAACAAGGCTGAAAAGTCTGTGGATATTTCAAGTTATAGAGGCATGGTTGGCTCACTTTTATATTTAACTGCTAGTAGACCTGATATAATGTTTTCTACATGTCTCTGTGCTAGATTTCAAGCTGACCCTAAAGAATCTCACTTAGTGGCTATTAAAAGAATCTTCAGATATCTCAAAGGGACTCCAAATCTAGGAATTTGGTACCCTAGAGAGTCTGGTTTTGATCTAATTGGCTACTCAGATACGGATTATGCAGGCTGTAAAATAGACAAGAAAAGCACAACTGGCACCTGTCAATTTCTAGGGAACAAGCTTGTGTCATGGTTCAGCAAGAAGCAAAATTCTGTTTCTACATCAACAGCTGAAGCTGAGTACATTGCTACTGGTAGTTGCTGTGCACAGATACTATGGATGAGGAATCAACTATTTGACTATGGTTTGACTGTTGATAAAATTCCAATATTCTGTGACAACACAAGTGCCATTGCCATTACTGAAAATCCAGTGCAGCACTCAAGAACCAAGCACATTGATATCAAGTACCACTTCATTAGGGAACATGTAATGAAAGGTACATTGGAACTTCATTTTGTTCCAAGTGAAAAGCAGATTGCAGATATATTTACCAAGCCACTTGATGAATCAACATTCACAAGATTAGTAAGTAAGCTAGGTATGCTTAATTATTCATAAATTTATGTCCTCTATATAATCTGCTTTGAAGCCTGAAATGAATTTGCTGCAAGAACAAAGTTGGCTTTAAGAAAGACCTATCCTATCAACAGATATTCCCTATCCGTTGAAAGCCAAAATTGTTCTATCAACGGATGTTCATTATCCGTTGAAAGACAAATACATTTCTGGTAATTTTATCCCTCAACGGATAAAATGGTGTTGGTCATCAACGGATAACTATTTACCTTATCCGTTGAAGTGTCACATCAGTTACTTTCAGTAAGTCACAGTCGTTGATTTCTTTACTTAACCGTTGATACAGATATACACTGTTATATATATTTGTTTTAAAGGCAGTTTATAATTTCTACAGTTTTATTTATTCTTGAACGGTTGTAATTTACTTAAAAGTATCATTTTATTTATGTTTTAATTCAAGAAAGTATAAAAGCCCATTGAACTCTTATTTTCACTTTACGCTTTCTTGCAATTTTCATTCTCATTCTCTCCCAAAATTCTCAAGTTTTTCTCTGCAACCTCTACTCACAACAATGGCACCAGTAGTCAAAATTATGTCTCAAACAGGATTTGTTTATGAAAAGAATAATTTCGTAGCCTTGGTTGAAAAGAATGAAGCCCATTCTGATTATCACAAGATGATGGACTTCATCAAAAACTACAAATTGAGCTATGCAATGCTGGAAGCCCCAACTATCTACTGTGAGGTGATTGAGGAGATTTGGACAACTGCAGAGTTCAACTCCACAGATATGACTATTGCCTTCTCTCTCAAAGGTAAGGATTATTGCATTAACTGTGATGATATACAGTCTTGCTTTAAGTTGCCTGAGAATAATGCCATAACACCACACACTGATAAAGATGTATCTGCTATGTTAGATTCCATAGGCTATGCTTTCGATTCTGCTAGTTTAGGTAGCATTAGAAGGAAAGGCCTTAGGAAAGAATGGAGTTTTCTTGGAGATGCCTTTATTAAGGTTTTCTCTGGGAAGATTAGCAATTTTGATGCCATAACTTCATCTCTTGTTAATATGCTTTATATGCTAGTTTCTGATAGGTACTTTAATTTTAGCAACTGTGTCATGCTAGACTTAGGTTCCAGATTAGGTAACAAAGCTAATAGACCACATAACATCTATTATGCTAGATTCTTTATGTTATTGGATAACCATGTTGCTGAAGGATTGGTCATATCAAATGAGAATAATAAACTCAAATGATGGGCACAAGAGAAAAGGGTCCTTGCAGACCTTTTGAGAATGAAGCTCAACAGCCAGGTGCCATTGGTATATTTGCCAATCATGAATGCACCACAGGTAAGTGAGGTAAACACTTCTATAACCCCTACTATTTCCAACCCCATTGTTTCTTTGTCTTCCAGTGTGGCAATGGAATCTGTGTCTTTGTCCAAACAGGTTCCTACCAAAGCCACCAAAACTAAAGTTTCAAAACTCAACTCAAAGAAAACTACCTCTGTTGTTTCTCAAAAGACAACAGTTGTAACAACTACCATAAACCCTAAAGGGAGTGAACAGGGTGTGAATGGTGAGGGGAGGGGTGAACATCAAGAAACCCCCCAGGATAAGGTGGGAGAGGTGAGTGGTACCCAAGCTAGCCAAGCCACAGTCTCTCAAAAGACTGTGGTGGTTCAAAAGGAGTCTAACACATCCCTAGTTGCATCCTCCCAAAAGGATGTAACTATTGAAAATAGTCCCCAACCAGGGACACAGACCAAAAGAGGGAGGGACACTGAAGCCACACATTCACCAATTAAAGACTTTTCAAGGAAGAAGAAGGCCAAGATCCTAGTTTCCACACAAGGGGCACACACAACACATATACATCCACCTATATCTGAGCCTTCTCAAATTCAGCTTGATGTGATTCCAGCAAATGTGGAGTCACAGCCCCATTCTCTCATAATAGAAACACACCAATCATCAAACTCTCCATCACCCTCTCTGGATGTGGATATGATATTCACATCAATTCCTGATTCTCCCTCATTAAAACTAAAGGAGGAGCCCCACTCAAAACCTGATGATCATCACCTTTTAGATGATTTGTTGGATCATCAGCCAATTCTTTCAGATGTAGTTGAAGAATCTGTGTTACCTCACTTAAAATCAATTCACACAGATTCAACAATTATGTCACTTTCTATATCTACATCTTTTCCTTCTTCAACGGATATCTCTCATCCGTTGACAAGTGGTTGTTCTTCAACGGATAAGCTTAACAACAGTTATCCGTTGATACCATCTGTTTCCACTTCAACGGATACTCCCTATCCGTTGATGGTCTCTACACACTTAACAGAAACAATTCCAACTGTAGAGGACATGGTTACTGTACAATCACTTTTAGGTTTGAGGGAAGGGAGTGATCTTTTGAGTGAGAGGCTGGGTTGCTCCCAGGCAAAAGGAGAGGTTGAGAGTCACCATATACATGCTATTTCTTCCAGCATGGCAAAAGTGAGTGAGGGGAGTGCCACCTTAGAAGGTGAGGGTGAGGGTGTGAGGGTGTGTGTGAGCCAGAGGGAGCCCCTGATACAAGAACATAAAGAAAATGAGAGAAAGGCAGGTACAAAAGCTATAAGGGTGGATCCAGCCATTGCTAGTGAGTCAATGAAAGTGGATGATGCAGAAAAGGAAAGACAATTTCAGCAACATTACAAAGCTGTAATTGATAACATTTCCTTGGATGCTGACACTTTTACTCATCCTGTTTCAGCCTATCAATTATTGGCTGCTCAGGGCAATGTGGAGGAAGAACAGACATTAAACATTGTACACACTTCAGAATCTCTTCTCAGAGACAAAGCTGCTGTTAACAGGCTGCCTTCTTAAGCTGGTGAGCCATCTGAAGAATTTGGAGTAAATTCTAATGATGATGACTCTGATTCTTTGAATGAGAGCATGAACTTAGGGGGAGTAGCAGGCCCAAGTTCTGTTCCAGATCTTCCTGAATGGGCATGGGCAAAAGCATCAACACCAGGAGAGTTTGGTGTCACTTTGGTCATACAAGTCATGACAATTCAGAAGGCCCTTCAGGAGACTACAGATGCTGGTACCAAGGCAATACTTCAAGCTCATCTGGAATCTCTGCATCTCTTGCAGTTGCAGCATTTCAAACAGAATCTAAGTGTGGATGAGCTCAAGCAGGACATTGCTGATCTGAAACCCTACAATGCTGAGAAGTTGGATTCAGTTATACCTTATGGTACTATGCAAGATTTGTTGGGGAGACTGAGGAAAGAATCTGATGCTGACAAGAGGCTGGCCAGATTGGAAACCAGAGTTCAGATAATTGAAGACTCTATGGTCACTATTCTTCAGCATCAACAAACTCGAACAAATCTACTCATGCAGCTGGAAAAAGCACAAGGCTTGACCCCTACCCTTGATGATAATAAAAAGGGGGAGAATAAAGGGGAAGGGGAAGGAGAGCCATCAACAACAGTTCAAATTTCTCAAGTGCTAGTTCCTGCCATCACCACTTCTCCAATTGTTCAAATCAAAGGAAAGCTTGATGGAATTGATCTAATCCAGATAGCAGCAGCTGAATTACAAGTCAAAGAGCAAAGGAAGTAGATTGATGAAAAGATGCAACAAATTTTTGGTTCTACAACTTCTCAATCACAATCTGTGAAGCATAGCACAAAAGTGGAATCAATTATTATGGAGCTCAAGCCAGTAGGGAGGAATAAGGTTGGAGAGACTTCTTCCAAGGATCTGAAACCTATGGTTCTCAAGCCCAACAACAGATCCATTAAGGACTCTACAAAGAATCCTCTGAAAGAAGTGGATTTTCCTCTTCCAAAGGCTGATGAGGACAAGCTTTTGGGTAGAAGTATCACAAAGCTCAAAGAGACCATGGATGTGGCTGTAAGGAGGAACATGGCTATTATCTTCAGAGAGGGAAAGAGCATATGTGTGATGCAAGGACATCCTAAATTCTCAATAGCCAAGAGGGAAGAAACCAGAAGGTTGAAGGAAGAAGCCAAACAGCTAAAGGCTGACAAAAGAGCACAAGCAAAGCTTGAAAAACAACTAAAGTCAAGTCAGGCTGAAGAACAAAAAGAAATTGAAGACAAAAGTGAAGATGAAGCTATGGGGGACATGGTTGATACTGATATGGAAGAGAGAAGTAAGGAAAGAGAAGAATGGCAGAAAGGGAACAGAAAGAAGGCCAATGCAAAGAGAAAGATGGTAGATAAGACTGAAGAAATCCAATCAAAATCCAAACCACTACCCTCTATTCCTGAACCCATTGTGCCTGACCCCTTCATGAACATTCATGGTGAAACAATCATTCCCAAGGAGAAACCAATTGATTGGGACACCATCAAATTGCCCACCTTCCTAACCTCTTCTCCACCATCAAAGAAGCAGAAAAGAAGAATCAAATCAACACCCTCTAAAGCCTCATTCAAATTCACACAGAAGCCTAAGCCTAAGCCTAAAGCCTCTAATGATGATTATGTTCACATATGTGACATAAAAGAATTTTCAGACATTGAACTCTATCTGGATGAGCTGGAGGAAGTAAGGGGAATAGCTGCCTACAGACAGCTACTAGAAAGACTAGTGTTCAAATACAAAGGAGATGGGGAAAAAACTTGGCCTCTTTACAGAATTCTGAATGAAGGCTACTCTACCTTGATTAGAGTCTACTCAGCCATACAAAGAGATTCTGGCTTTACCAGGACTGCCAAGACTGAGATTCTCAACAAGATTGCTAACATAAGGAAAACTTGGAGGGAGCCCAATGCTTTGCCTAGAACATTACTCATTCAAGAAAGAGGAATTACAGTTCACAAATCACCTCATTGGTTGATGGAGTTTAGAGACAACAAAGGAGTCAGAAGATTTTTCAGAATTGAAGATCAGCTCAAGATTGTCAGTAATGAAACTCTCAAGGATATGCAATCTAAGTTGGACATCAATGAAGAAGATGAAGCTGAATTCTACAGACAACTTCAACTTCAAATAGAGGAGAATGACAGGAGGCTAGGAAAGAAAACAAGGAATCAAAGGAAAAGAAACTAATCTGCTCAGTCTAAAGGAACACCCTTGGAAATAATGTAATTCTTCAATTCCATCTCAGCATACACATTTTTGTAGCACTTTTGAATTTCTGCTTTATTACAGTTTATATATTTGTCAAGTGTTTTGTTATCATCAAGCTAAACCCAAATTTATGCCTACAGTTCTAGTAGACATAAATAGGGGGAGATTGTTAGGAATATGTGTATTAGTTTGATGATAAGTTAAACAAAACACTTAAGTAGAAATCTAGTGTTTGTAGCCTCAACGGATAAGACCATCTTGGCTATCCGTTGAAGGAGTAGCTTTACTTAGCAATAAGTTTAGTATTGTAGCACATTTCATTCTCTGGATTCAAGTTGTAATTCTTAGATGTTGTAGGAAATTATCAGTCATGTTGACTACTAGTGGATATGCAAATAGGAGGGCTAATTGTAAATATTTCATGCCTTGTAATTTTGTATAAGTGAAGAAGTATCAACGGATATTGAAGACCTTCAACGGATAAGAAACAAAGCTTCAACGGATGTCTCTAATGCTTCAACAGATAATATCCATCAACGGATAAGTGCTTCAACGGATAAAGACTTCAACTGATAATGCATCAACGGATAAAGCTGAAAGGAATATGTCCTAAGTCCAATCGTGTATTAGGATTTAGGAATAACTTTTATGTAATCTGTTTTGATTTCATTGATATTAATAAAGACTTGTTTTGTTTTTATTACGGGCTTTATCTATTTAAGTGTTTAAATAAGATATACCATAGTTTAGAGTAAAGCTTTTTATGGATTATGATGAGATCATAATAGTGAGACCTAAAAAGATGATAACTCTAAACTTAAATAGTTCCTGGTCATAGGATTACTAACTGGTAATTAATAATCTGCAGAGATCGGTACATACTATGCTTGCTTCATTATGAAGGATGTCTGTTCTCATAGACATTTGTGTGGTGACACTATAGCTAGTATGTAGGTGCTTATTATAGAATAAGTTCACTGAACATGACTCGCACAGCTGAACAACTGATGGAGTTCACTCACGTGTCAGCAGTTGTTCACATAGTGATAGTTGTACAAGTATCCTTAGACTTGAGGTCATCATAGTCATCTTGTGTACACTGAACTATGCTTTGGTTTAGTTCTTAGTCTCCAGGGACAATTATTAGGGCTCTTCTGGGTATAGGAATTTGTACACGAAGATAGTGTATGATCAATAAAGGATCTACCCCTTCCAGTGAAGGAAGAGAATGTTCAAGACTGATCCACTTATGCTAGTTCAGGAATCTCTGGCCAGAGTGAATGAAATTAGAAAGGAGTTTCTAATTTGCATAGAACTACGCATGGTAAATGGTAAGCAAGTGATTGAATTAGATAGGCTTGACACGAGATCCATGCCTTGTATTTAATCGGAACATTGTAGGGTAGAAGGAGTTTATTGTACGGTAACTATTCACTGACAGGTTCTTGGTATTCTAAGCAGTGAATTCATATTATCCTGATAGTCGCGATATGTTGAGAAGCATCACTCACGATGTAGAATAAATGTGATTAATTAATTAATCATATTTAATAAATTAGAGAATTTCTATAAATAATGATAAAATAGTTTTATTATTATTTATTTCTACTACCGGCTTAATATTGAACCTACAGGGTCACACCATAAAAAGAGAATGATTTTATGGTGGAGGAATTAATTAATAATGGCTAATAATTATTTATTTATGAAATAAATAATTAATTGGCAAATTTAATAATTGATTAAATGAGATTTAATTGATTATAAATTAATTAAGAAAAGTTCTTAATATTATTAATTAAGGATTTAATTTTTGGAAATTAAATCAAGAGAGAGAATTATTTCTAAAGTGTTTAGAAAAAGGATTAATAATTAAAAGGTGTTTTAATTATTAATGAGAATAATAAATGGGATAATAATAATATTATTTATGGGAAAATTTCAGCTGAAAATTTTGCCTATAAATACACTATTATAGACCCTATTTTATTCTAACCCCATCGAAACCCCAGAAACCCAAAAGTTTCAGAAAACCAAATTCTCTCCACCTCCTCCTAAAAGTCGTTTTCTTGGTGGATACCGGTGGAGTGCTTCACACTTGAGGAGCAACTGCTAAGGATCTCTGATCGTTGTCTCCGAATTGTTTTTAAAGGTTAGATTCGATCCCTCGAATTTTTATTCACGATTTATATGCTTTTATTTGGATTTTGTATGTGTAAAAGTGTTTTGCCATGCCCCCGCTGCGTTAAAAATCCAACAATGGTATCAGAGCATAGGTTTTATGCATATAGATCTGTGGTAAAAATTTCAGAATTTTATGTGATTGTATGAATTAATTATGATTTTTACAAGTTATATCATGGATTAATTTTGTCTGATGAGAAATCGTTTCTCATAATAATTTTGAATGTTGATCAGGGTTCTACAAGTGTTGTAGATCGTCTGGGTATTTTTTTCATAATTTTAGGATGTATAGATTTTTTATTATGAATTTTTGAAGTTGTTGAAATTAAATTTGTAATTAAATTAAGTCATATATATATATATAAATAAATTGTTAGTATATATATATTATGTATGTAAAGCTGCTTGTACTGCTGCTGTAAATTGCACGGAAGCAAAGACAGATAGAGAGATCTGACAGGACGGCTGCACGTAGTTCGAGACAGAAAAGCAACGGCGGCTGAGAAAAAAAATATAGGGGTGTAACGCATTCCGGGAATGCGTTACACACCTGTGGCGCATTCACGGAATGCGTTACACCCTTTAATGGCTTAAAAGGGGTGTAACGCATCACCGGATTGCGTTACAGGGCTTGTAACGCATTCCTGTAATGCGTTACAGCCCTTCTGTTGATTTTAAAATTGATTTTCTAGGAGTTTCGTAACTCCGTTTTAGGCGTGCAATATACCGTTGGATTCGTTTTTTCGAGACGGATCTAATGGAGTGATCAATTTTAGTTTATATAAAAGTTTTGAACTGTTTATATTTCCATGAAGTGTTTTAAAGCTGTTTTTGACTGTTTTAATTGCTTTTAAATGCTTCATGTGATACATAGAGATGTACAATGCTTAGACTAGTGTGCTAGATGATGTAACATGCCTACCTTGATGTTTATTCATGTTTATATATGTGATATATGCTTAGTTTATCATGCGATGATAGATTTAGGTGAACTTAAATGAACATAAGGCGTTTGTTAGACAACCTAGTATAATGAAATTGTTTCATAACCTTAAGAACAATATTATGAATACAATCATGAGATTCTTGTGTTTGTGAAACACGTAATTGAATATGAATTTTCGATATGAGAGAAAGGATGATTCTGTCAACAACAGATTTCTATCTGTAAGAAAGGGTTATTAAGTGACGCCTCTTGACAATGCTCCACTCGATCTGGGAATCGTCTGATTATTGATTATTGATTTGAAATATTTAATTTAAAAGGAAGAATCTCTTTATAATATGATTATGATTGTAACGTAATATAATCCCTCTAAAATTAAATAATATCAAGTAGTAATTGGCCAATGACACAACGGGCTTGTGTCGGTCATAGCCTTCCAACATGATAGAAAGTAGTTCTTATTTTTGAATCATTGTCGTTTCGTGCCACAACCGAGGGCTTTGATTTCGAAATAAGAAATACTTGTCTATTACATAGAGATGTGTACATTGAATAAGAATCTAAAGGTCGTTACGTGCCACAGCCGTGGGCCTTTGGGGACTGATTCATTTGTACGGAATATTGAGTTTGACTTGACTTAGAATATTGAGTTTGTCGTGCCACAGCCGTAACTCAATTATTCAAGAGGCTAAAGTTTGATTAGGGAATAACATAAGATGTAATTGACAAGAGTTGTCTGCCTATTGAACATTACATGGCGTTTCGTGCCACAGCCGGGGTTGTGTAATGGAATGTAGGATCCCTATTCCCACTAGCATTATGAATGCTTAATTTTTCACGTAGAGGGTTGAATAAATTAGATAAACTAGTGGGAGCCACTTATGAATAAAGACCCGATTCATATAGTGTTTTAAAATGAAATCGAATATTTGCTATGTGTTGTTATGTGTTTATCATTTATAGATTTACAATATACATTATGTCTTCTGCACTATCACTCAGGAGCATACTAGATGCTCACAAATTGACTGGTCCTAATTATGCTGACTGGCTTCGAAACTTGAGAATTGTTCTCAGGATTGAGAAGCTGGAATACGTGATTGACTCACCTAAGCCTACTGAACCTGCTAGTGATGCACATAATGATGAACACATTGTGTATCGTAAGTGGATAGATGATGTAAATGTTGCTCAATGCATCATGCTATGTAACACCCCCAGATCCGGGGTCGGGGATCCGGGTCGTCACGGTCTTTCTTTCCACAATATCACTTCACTTAATTAATAATAAATAACCTTATGCTGTGACCCCACACTAACCCACACCACAACCCGTTATAGTCTCAGAGATGAAATTTAAATAAGTACAAGTCTTTGAATCCATAATTTAAAAGTTATTACAACCCAAAATAATTACTTGATAAATTTACAGTTAATTGCCATTATCTGCCACAAGTTATAATTATACATAATTGATTCTCAAAAGTAGATGGTCTGATCTACAATAGATCTACCTCTGCAGCTATAGCAGCTACAACATCAACGGGAAGACGCGGGACGCTTCCCACGCGCTTGCGCTGGGTCTGCTGGAGTCTGGCCATCTTTCCTAACTGTTGTTGTGTGATGAAGAAATAAAGCAAGGGTGAGCAGCAAGCCCACCAAAATAATATGTATAATGATTTACAATATATGAGCCTACTCATAATACTCATGAAAGTCTTGGTCAAAAGAAATGAACCAAGTTTGATATCTTAATGCGATGAAGTCGCAAAATATTCAGTATATACATATATACTTTTCAAAATATTGGAAGTCCTCTTCCATGCATAATATACACAAAGTCCCAGTGTATAACTGTATAAAAAAAATATCGTTGCAAGGTGATCTCATATATCTAACCTTGTCTCAACGTTTTTCTGAAAATCTTTGTCATTCATAAGACAATTATTAATTAGATATAAGTTTAAAAGATGAGGTTACCAAATACCCCAATATACTTATATCTTTCCCAATACTACTTGAACTACCACCGTTCAAGTTATAATCAGTTTCAAAAGTTCATCACATAGATGAGACTACAAGACAAGATTTGAATAGATTCAATCTTTGAAATATTATTGAATGAAATAAAGTTACGAGATACTTTATTTAGTCCCGGTGTATATATATCCCCATATATATACCCCTTTAAACATTTCCTGGAACCTCTGTTATGTAAAGTATGAACAGAGTTTGAAACATCCAATGAATTTTGGAAAGGAAAAGAATTTTGGCATAAACCCGATATCTCGCTGATCAGGCAAAGATACCAATAAGTAACCTTTTCTACTGTAGATGGATGAATTCCTCACCGGTCATCACCCTGGCCGCATTAGGACCTCGCGCTAGACCGTACCCCGGCCCCTCACGCGTTGATGGACTGCCACCCAGCCACTTACACAATAATAGACCGTACCCCGGCCTGTCGCTTATGCCGACTCAATGAGATGGGCTTACTTCCCGAACGTTGGGCAAGTAATCAATTCATTTACCAAATCTGCAACCTCGTTGCGAATATAAAATACACCACAGAGCCGGATTCCCCAGGTTTTTGAGCGAGTATTTAAATCCCCTTTAAAAAGGAAGATCTTAAATATAAAAATGAGTTTTGGGATCCGCTCTGACTTTTAAAAATCATTTTGAAGACTCGAAAACACTTTAAAGAGTGTTTGGAGTAAGGCTGATTTAATGAAGTAAATCAGTCCCCAGAATATTAGAAAATATCTGAATATTATTAATTAAATAATATTCCCATAAAGAATAATCTTTATAAAAATAATTGAAGTAGAAGTATTAAAACTTATACTTGAAATAAACATTAAATAACCAAAGAAATACTTATATGAAAGTATTATCTTTATTTGAATAATCAAAAATAAGTTTGATTATCGACACCTTATTCTTTAATAAAATAAAGAATATATCTCAGCAAATAATCGGAGTCATAGATCCTCAAATGAATATTCAAATAATATTCAATAAATAAAATAAGCTGAGTCATAATACCTCGAATGAATATTATAAATAATATTCATTAAATAAAATAAAGGAGTCATACATCCTCAAATGAATATTCAAATAATATTCATAAATAATATAAAAGAGTCATAAGCCTTCGAATGAATATTCAAATAATATTCAGATAAATAAATAAAAGAGTCATAAGCCCTCGAATAATATTCGAAATAATATTCAATAATAAAATGAAGTTTAAAGTTATCGAATAAACCTTATTCGATTAATAGTTTGGAAAAACTATATCCATATATATATATAAATATATATATATATATATATATATATATCCATATATACAAAATGTACTCGGGATCCTCGACTCCCGGTTTTAGAAAATATTTTCACCTTTTGGGTCCCTATACTAAGGGTATATGCAAGTTACCGCTATCCTCTAGCATAGGTATTATCAACTGAACCAACAGATATATATTCCAAGAATATGAAACAGGCATGCATATATACCATATCACATGCTACAATATATCGCAAGAATTTGCTAAATAACCAACATGCATCTATCGCAAGATAATGCATATACAAGTGTATACATCACAACAACAATATAACGGATAGAATACTTGCCTGAGCGACTGGGGTTACGAATGGCTCGGGACGAGTCTGGTAACCTATAAACAACAAGTAAGTTGGAATTAAACCAAAGTCACTTGTAAACCTATACTTTAACTAACTTAGATTCTAACGCTTGTTTTGCGCTCACCGATTCGCTTAAGTCACTCGGGTACCCTCGGCTCCACCATTTTTAATAATTCAACCTTTACGAGTTTTAAAGCGATTCCTTCGCGAATGTCTTACCAACTGCCTAACACACTTACCATAAATGTTTCATACATTAATTAACCCTTTTTGGTCTTTAACCTACATTCCAAAGTAAGGCGAGGGAAAAAGTTTCGTTCGCGAAACGCCGTTACTTGAAACGGTCGTTTCTCCTAAACCGTAAATCGGAATCGAACGAACTACATATCAAAACGAAGCTCGTAACATGAGCTATCTAAACATGGCAGTGGTCACAATCTAGCAGGGGGTTCTCGGGTCCTAATGCTATGCACAAAAACAGTCCAAAGAAAATCGGACGTTACGACGGCTATGTTTACGTGATTTCCAAATTTTAACCCATTCACAAACAACCCAAATCAACCTCAAATCCAACATACAACCATCCTCCATCCTTATCACATCCTAACCACTCCAACCAATTCAATTTAATCATTCATACTTATGCTTAAACTTAACTTTAATCATTCTTAAGTTCTTTTAAATCAAAACCACAACAATTACCATTCCATTACACTACCATTCCAAATCCCAAACTCTAAATCATAACAACAACTACAATATCAACCCACTACTCAAAATCACCTTATAATATATATGAACCTAGGGTTTGGAAATGGTATACCTTCCTTGAAGTGGTAGGTGGAGCTAGGAAGCCTTAAGAAGCTTTGAGAAGCCTTAGGAAAGCTTGGATCTTCAAGAAAACAAGAAAAAGTTCAAGTTAAAAACTTGAAAACACTATTCATTGTCTTCTTCTTTGATTAAATGAAGAAGTTAGAGAAAGAAATAATGGCTTAAACTCATGATATAGCCATAACTAAGCATGAAGATGATTAGGGAATTTTCTTACCAATTTAGGAAGCTTTGATCTTTGATTTTGAAAAATCTATGCCTTGAAAATGCTAAAAAGCCGAGAGCAAGATGAACTCATGCCTTGGTTGTTTTTGATTTTTGATGAAATGATTTTGCTAGCTTGGTTGGCTTGGTTTTTGTATTTGATTTAGCAAATTACTACCTTGCCCTTGAATTTGTGTGGTTCTTATTCAACCACACCTCCTTCCTTCCCATGTCATGCTTACCTCATCCTCATGATGTCATCCTTCCTTCCTTGTCTTCTTTCTATTGGTTGGATGACATCATTCCCATTAATCCCTTTGATTAACTTCCTAATCGTTTGCCTAATGACCGCTGATCTGTTATACGGTTCGCTTAACTTTCGTTCTCGTTTATCGTTTGAAGGATCATACCCGGGATCTTATTACTTAGGTTCCCTTAACCTTTCTCAATACATTATATTCCTTTTTATGATCCTCTATCATAATCCTTTAATTTAAATCCTTTTTATCCTGTTACCTTATACTCAATTCTCTCCGTATCTTGTGGATTTCCGGGAAAAACCAAAGTGTTCGGAATTGGATTCTGATGATATTTACATACACTTATATACTTCATAGAGTACTAATAATATCCCAGAATATCCATAACAGAACCCCTACATAGTGTGGCGTGAAAAGTTTTCTCGTTCAGCAAAAACACTATTCATAAGGGTTTCAAAATTTCTCAAAAATTGGGGTTATTACATGCTAGCTTCCATGAACATTGAGCTACAGAAGCAACATGAGCATATGGATGCTCACACTATCCTCATGAATCTACAAGAGTTGTATAATGTGGCAGGGAGGACAGCTCGATATGAGATATCGAAGGAGCTGTTCGGTTGTAGGATGTCTGAGGGATCATCTGTGAATGACCATGTACTTAAGATGATCAATTTGATTGAACGTCTTGGACAACTTGGTTTTGCCATGGATGGGGTGCTGAGCCAAAACTTGGTCTTGTAATCGCTTCCGAGTTCGTTCTCGCAGTTTGTTGTGAACTTTCACATGAATAAGTTGGATGTCAGCTTGCCTGAACTCCACAACATGTTGAAGACTGCAGAATCGAATTTTCCCCCTAAGAAGAGTTCTGTTCTTCTAATTGGTGAAGGTTCCAATCCTAAGAAAAGGAAGAGGAACTCTTCCAAGAAGAAGAAAGTAGGTGAGAAAATGCCGGTTCCACCAAAAGCTGAAGACCCCGAGAGCAAAGTTGTTTGCTTTCACTGTAACAAGGTGGGGCACTGGAAGAGGAACTGCAAGGTTTACCTTGCAGAATTGAAGAAGAAGGGTAGTGAGACTACCGCTTCTGATTCAGGTATGTTCATGATAGAAGTGAATATGTCATTTCTACTTGGGTATTAGAAACCGCCTGTGGTTCTCATATCTGCAATTTGTTGCAGGGACCAAGGAGAAGTAGGACTCTTGAGGAATAGGAGGTGATTCTACTGATGGAAATGGAGCAAGAGTTGCTGCTGAAGATGTAGAATCATTTCATTTACATATGCCTACGGGCAAGACTATTGTTTGAAATAATTGTTATTTTGTTCCCTCGATTGTGAGGAATATTATTCTCATGTTAGACTTGGCTGGATTTTCATTTATTATTGAGAATAATGAATGTTCTATTCTTAGAGATAATATTCTTTATGGACATGGTACTTTAAATAATGGTCTGGACATATGTGACATAATTTACTTCAGATTGAACAAACTAATAAAAGAAAAGGGATGATGAAAATCTCACTTCATAGTGGCACTGCAGTCTCCATTTAGTAGACATGGAGAGATGACTGCAAATTTGCTAGGAATGGTACACACAGATTTATGTGGACCAATGTCTAAGCAAGCCATGGGTGGATTTTCATACTTCATTACTTTCATAGATGATAGATCTAGATTCGGATATGTGTTTGATGAAACACAAGTCTGAGGCCTTTGAAAAGTTCAAAGAATATAAGTATGAAGTGGAGAAACAAACCAAACATAGTATTATAATTCTTCGATAAGATCGAGGTAGTGAATACTTTAATGGAATGTTTCTAGATTATCTCAAAGTAAATGGTATAGTCTCCCAGTGGACTCCTCCAGATTGGTATCTGAAAGGAGAAATCAAACTTTGTTAGACATAGTTCGGTCCATGATGAGCTATGCAAATCTTCCAGTATTCCTATGGGGTTATGCATTGGAAACCTCAGCATATTTACTGAACAAGGTGCCTTCCAAATCTGTTCCTCAAACTCCGTATGAGATATGAAAAGAAAGGAAACCGAGTCTTAAACACGTTAAGATTTGGGGATGTCCAGCTTATGTCAAGTAAGTTGACCCAGATAAGCTGGAATATCGATTCGTAAAATGTAGTTTTGTGGGATATCCTAAAGAGACTTTAGGGTATTACTTTTACACCGATCATCGGGTGTTTGTCTCCAAACATGCTACCTTCTTGGAAAAGGAGTTTATCCTTGAAGGAAACAGTGGGAGCAAAATTGAACTTGATGAAGTTCAAGAAGCACAAACTACTACGGATCAAGTGGAAACACCTGTTGAACAACCTTTTGTGGAACAGCCCATTCATAGATCAGGGAGAGTGTCTCGCCAACCTGAGAGGTAATATGGCCTTGTCATTGAGAATGAAAATGAGTTGTCGATCATTGATGATGACGACCCTGTGACCTATAATGAGGCTATGAGTAGTGTTGACTCAGAGAAATGGCATAGTGCCATAAAATCCAGAATGAAATCTATGTATACGGTATACAAAAGATAGATTATAGCAGATGGCCAGGTGGAGACCTTTAAGGCCAGGCTTTTGGAAAAAGGATTCAAACAAAGGCAATGGATTGACTTTGATGAAACTTTTTGCCTGTAGCCCTGTTAAAATCAGTTCGGATTTTGCTTGCGATTGCTGCTTACTACGACTATGAGATCTGGAAATTAGCCAGGTGGTTTTATTTCCAAGAGAAATGAAAACCTAGTGTGTAAGCTATTGCGAACCATATGTGGTTTAAAACAAGCTTCTCGTAAATGGAACATTCGTTTTGATGAGACAATCAATGAGTTTGATTTTATCAAAAACGTAGATGAACCATGCGTCTACAAAAGGGTTAGTGGGAGCGCGGTAACATTTCTTATATTGTATTGAATTAGAGTTGACACACATAACAACATAGCAGACCCACTCACAAAGCTACTTTATGAAAGTCATTTTGATCGTCAAGATGAGTATTAGATACCAGAGTGATTGGCTTTAGTACAAGTGGGAGATTGAAAGGAATATGTCCTAAGTCCAATCGTGTATTAGGATTTAGAAATAACTTTTATGTAATCTGTTTTGATTTCATTGATATTAATAAAGACTTGTTTTGTTTTTATTACGGGCTTTATCTATTTAAATGTTTAAATAAGATATATCATAGTTTAGAGTAAAGCTTTTT